>NW_026991709.1:84017900-84242900 GCF_029215605.1 Mirounga angustirostris
TTTTCTTCAGCTCCCAAATCACAGTATGGTGCAGCCACTGCCTTTTAATGGCTAGGCAGAAGCAGGAGCATTTTCACATTTTTTACAGACTGCCGAGGGAAAGAAAAAAGCAACCAATTACATGTATGTATGGTGCCCTCTCATTTGAGATGCCCGTGTATGTAACTATCTCTATACAGTTCTAAACCTCTCGCAGGAGAAAAAAAACAGCTTTGACAGTGGAGAAGGGCTTTTTATATTTAAAAACAAAAATAAATAAAAACAAAAAAACCTTCTTGCCTTAAAAAAAAAAAAAGTCCTCTGTTTAAATTTGCATGTCTCTTTGGAGTATAAAATGTTCCTCTACTAGGTCCACTGTATTCTCTTCTAGCATGGTTTCAGCTTGCCTTCCATAATCAGAAAAGCAGCTATTGTCCCTTGAAAATATTTGTCAAGGAGCAGGATTTTTCTTCCTAACTCCGTTGAGGCTTTATTCAGAGACAAGTGTTATGAACACAACGGAACTAAGTTTTTCATCAAAAAGCCTACATATAAAAGAGGCCACATGTATGTGTTTAAAGGTCACTCATATATTAAGGAATTCCATATTCCTAAATATACAAACATACAGATGTATATGTACTCTTTAAAGTCCTTCCATAAGAAACACCGCACATTTATGTATCAAATATGGGTGGCAGGCAGCAATTTAGGGGCTTATTTTGGAAGACAAGACCTCAGTATAATGTGGGAGATGGTACAAAGATATGAGTCTACAGTCAAAATAAAAAGCTTAAGTACACTTCTGTTGAGGTTCAAGTGCAAAATGCTAGCAAAATTATTTAGAGGAAATAAAACCCAAACTCAGACCTTTCTGATTCCTGCCTTTTGTTACTTTTTTCTATAACCAGAAAAGCTAAGTTTCTCAGTCATATCCAAAAGTGTTTCATCCAATGATTTCTACTTTATGTATTTGATAATATCATATATGCCCAGGCAGAAATATTGATGAAGCTGCCTTTGTAATGTAAGGTCTAAGTTTCATTCACAAAGGTACATGCTTTTCTCAAAGGAGACAAGGCACTGGAGAACAACTAATGTATTCATTAAAAAAAAAATAAGTGACCCCATGGAGGTCAGATTTCCCTTCCAGAAACATGTATAACGGGTTTCATCCAGTTATCAGGTAAAATTGGTTATTTTCTAAGTTGAAACTTTTACAAAGGCTTCACACCCCTTCACAAACTAATCCTCAGAGTTCCACACATGGCTTCAGCAGGTGAACGATCAGAGTGAAGGTTCTTAGACTTTTCAAGTTAGAAAGTCCTAGGTATCATTTCATGCAACTCGCTCATTTAAGAGACAGTGAAGGTAAGAGAAAGTTAAGTGATTTTCATCAAAGCACAGAGCTAAATGTTGGCACATCTGTGAATAAACCCCAAGTCTATGGGATGTTGGCTGGCAACATCCTTCCTGCAAAGTCCACCCCAAAGAACCCAGCTGCTCTCTCTGTGCCTGGCAGAAAGCAGCTCTTTGGCTCTGCTAAGCCAAACCCCACTTTGAGTGTTCTGTGTCCAGTCCCCCTGCAGAGTACTCTAGTCCTTGACTCAAGGAAACAAAAGATTCCATAAATCTGCTAGACACTTATACCCTCTTCAGTAGTCACATCTGGAGCCAGAAAAAAACTATTCAATTATACAAATAATACTTTTATTTCATCAGTGGGTACCAAAGTTGACTCAAGTTGTTGGCTTTTAAATTTTTAAAAATTTTTAAATTTTCTAATATAGTAATTTGGTACCTTGTATATATCCTGTTTATTTGTTTTTTGTTTTTATTATTTTGGGGGTTTGGTTTTTTGGGGTTTTTTTGAGAGAGAGAGAGAGAGAGAAAGAGAGCAAGGGGGAAGGGGCAGTGGGAGAAGGAGAGAGAGAATCTTAAGCAGGCTCCACAATCAGTGTGGAGCCCAATGCAGGCTTGATCTCAGAGCCCTTAGATCATGACCAAAGCTGAAATCAAGAGTCAGATGCTTAATGACTGAGGCACCCAGGCACCCCTGTTGTTAGGGGTTTTTAAAAACTATTTTGCACAAGTGACTATAAAGTCAAACCAAAAAAATTTTATTTCATCAATTTGACAGCATCAAATAATTCACAGAATTTTTAGAATCAGGAATAAGCCCCACACCAATCTTTCTGTGCTGGTGATATGTAGAAATATATTAATGCATAGATAGTTTAGTTCTCTCATTCCACTTTAGTAAGATTGGAGAAGTACTTTGTATGCATCAAAGAAGTTGGTGTATTTTCTACCTATGGTCTTCCCCTCTCTGCTGGGTTAGAAGGAAAAATTACCCAGCCTACAGCAAGTTACTGCCATTGGAAGCCAATGACAAAGTCATAGGCACTACAGGCTACTTAGCAGGTACTCCTGAGAGGCCCAGTCTGACCAAATTATTCACATAAACACATGTAGGTGGCATTTCAGTAACACACTTCAACATCAAGCCCAAGGGCACAGCTGATGGCCATGACGAGCCACAATAGATTTGACTCTTAACAAAAATAAGTAAAAAAATAACAATAATAATAATAATAGTAATTTAAAAATAATGGCAAGAGCACATTTTTCTTCAAGATCCTTATCTGAGGCTATTCAGGGCAGAGTAGGGGGAAAAGAGCATGCAAAGAAAGTAATGCATTGTCAATATTTCAATATTTGATGGCTGATGTCCAAGGGCCACATGGCATAGGAGCTAAGGGTCAGGCTCCTAAGTCAGCTAGACCTGGGCTTGAATAGGGCTCAGGCTTGGTGAGACTCTCCTAGAGCTCTTCATCTCAGAAAGTCCCTCATCTACGAGGTGGGGGGTGAGACTGGGACAGTGTACATGAAGCAATAAACACTGTGTGGGGTACAAAGCATTGCTGCTTATTTGTTAGCTGCTAATACTGTTATTGCTGCTATCTATATATGAGATTCCAGACTGAATTCTTTGGCAAGTGGAAATTTAGACTTTAGAGTCAGGTTCAATAAATAATCTCCCACTGAACTTAGGTGGATAGAACCATCACATTAATCATAGCTAAAAGCTATATACCTCATCTATCAATTAATGTATCTAAACAATGTGTGTGTGTGTGAGAGAGCATGTGCACACACATATATAATTATTGTTGCACTTCATTGACTTTGGTTTGGTTCCAGTGTGAATAAACTAAATTTATAGAACATAGAGAAAACATGAAAATATTACACAGTACATGATTTCATTTTTTTATTCAGTAACAATATCCCTCTGAATCACAATGGAGCTGTCAATACGATAAAATCCTGTCTCCTCCATTCCAAAAAGTGAAGTATATACCTTTTAACTTCTTTTTTTTTTTTTAAAGATTTTATTTATTTATTTGACAGAGAGAGACACAGCGAGAGAAGGAACACAAGCAGGGGGAGTGGGAGAGGGAGAAGCAGGCTTCCTGCCTAACAGGGAGCCCGATGCGGGGCTTGATCCCAGGACCCTGGGATCATGACCTGAGCCAAAGGCAGATGCTTAACGACTGAGCCACCCAGGCGCCCCGTATACCTTTTAACTTGTAATTATCTTCATTTTTTCCAATTTTTCACTACCATTGACCCATAAAAATAAGGCTGAAGTGATTAGAAAAGGACAAATGGTTCCCCTCAAGAATCAGAAATCTCCTTAGCATACAAGTTGTTGAATAACAAATTAAATCAAGTAACAGTAATGAAAGCCAAGGGTGCCACTCACTTCTTGAGGAAGTCATGAGACTATTTCATGATAAAATGAAGAGTCTACAGAGAAAAAGCTTTGGACACTTTGGGTTCTAGTCCAGGTCCACACTTATTGGCTGTGTGACTTCGAACAAATTTCTTAACCTTATCTCTAAAGACTCAGTTTTCTTATATGCAAAAACAGGATAATAATAGTAAGACCTACATTGCCGTCTTGAGTAATTAAATAAGTCAATATGTAAATTGATTAGCACACAGCTACCATGTAGTAAGCACCCATAAATGTTTTCTCTTACCTATAAAAGTGCTACCAGCTTTCTTTCATCACTATGTTGTTCTGAGCAAGTGTGAAATGTCTAATAATCATGTCTTGATCTATTCTAGAATTGTCTTCAATAGAAGAAAGTCTATTATAATTTATTATAATTAGAAATAGGTAATTTTTATGGGGAATTTTTTAAATGATGTGCAAATCTGTAATTTTTGCTCAAAAAGCACCTTCATATTTTTCGTTAAGAAAAATGAGCCTACAAATCAATTCCATTAATCTGATTCTTCTGCAAGTGTTGACCAAGCCTCAGTCTTCACAATAACAGTGGTGGTAACTACTCTGGTGCTGAAAGGTGTCAATTTTTCCATATGTTACTTAGCTAAATATAAAGTAGGATCTTTATGAAAAGGATTTTAAATCTCATCTCTGTTCTTTATGGATATTCTTAGATGCTATCTCATTTTAGTGCCTACTTCCAAGAATTAATTTCCTATATCCAGTGATAGTTTCACAACTCTGAATAAAGCCAGACTCTGGAGAATTATTCTTCTTGTAAAATAAAGAGAATAAATAAATAGATGGATTATTCTTATTTGTTTCATATCTGAAGCTCATTCATTGATCTTTGGGTCTGTATGTAAAGCAGCATACAGTCTGTCTAACAGTGTAAGCCAGGTAAAGTTTCAGGCATTCCTCATGCCTTCAAGACTCTTCTAAAATGCTACTAAGTCAGTATAAAATTTGTCACATTTTAAATTGTGACAAGAAGTTCATTTTACAAATCATTTTCCACTACAGTTGAGTTTTGCAAAACCTTGATGGAGTAGATTGAAGAAGGTATTATTATACTCATTCTAAAGAAGAACAAGTGTGATTTAGAAAGGTCCCAGAGTCACACCGTTGTGGTAGGCCATTTTTTCCATTTTGTTTTCCACTATTCTCACTTACCATGATTTTTTTTTGGTTTTGGTCACACTAAGCAGACTTAGTACAAGAAACCTGAGTTTTGGAGATAGCTCTATCCTGCATGACCTGGGGCAAGTAACTAACAATAGAGATTGATGGTAAGAGTACACCCATAGAACCAGACTGCCAGAATGCAAATCCAGCTCTGCTCATAGATGTGTGATTATGGATGGTTATTTTGCATTCTGAGCCTCTGCTTCCTACTGTGTACAATGGAGGAAACTGACTTCATGGGGATATTACAACATTCCTATGTTACAGGGATGAGACACTCCTTCTAAAGGTCTTAGCACAATTGTTAGTATATAGTAAGAGCTCAAAAAATATTAGTTATTAATAAATTTGGACTAAAACACCTACCTCTCAAGGTTGTCTGTTGTATTAATAACATAGCAAATTCAAGGGCTTTGGATCAATAAACTACTATAGCATGTTTAAGAATCATTATATTACTCTTGCTATCAGCAGCAGCCTAAGCTTACTTTGATTTTTGTTGAGCCTTCAATTTATCTTGATCCAGATATTTCAATTCCCAAAGTTTGAGTATTTCATTTGTTTAAAAAAGAAAAAAAGGACAGAATATGGAAGAGAATCTTGAGTCCGCTCTACACCACTGAGATCTGAACAACTCTACCTCACTGCATGGGCAAGTCCAACCTCCCAGTAGTCACTAGGAAGACAATTTAGATACCAGCACTTGAAGCACAAGGGCAGTGGAAAGATCAAGGCTTCCCTGTCAATTCAGGAGGAACTGAGGCAAAATGGAGAGAAGCTAAGAGACTTTTCTACTTAGTACTTTCTCTGGCTCCAGTAACACATAGATATCCAACCTAAAAGTCTGCATGGTCCCCAAGTCATTTCAAACTCACTCTTTAGAAGACCCTCTGCTAGAACTCTACATCTGAAACTGATGATGTACTATATGTTGGCTAATTGAATTTAAACAAAAGAAAAAAAGAAGACCCTCTGCTAATAAACGCATGGGGGTAAGACTATAGCATTATACCTGCTACTTAGCATTGCCCTTGTTTTCCAGTTTATCTGACATCAAATCCATCTGTTCAAGTTTTACTGTGACTAGCCTTTGTTTATGTTTTGTTTACTTTTTAATTATTAATTTCTAATTTTATTTTGTCTGTGAAATCAAAAGAAAAGACTTCCTGCTCTTTTGTTTAGGACTGGAGGAGCAGACAGGGGTCGTGTTGCAACAGTGTTCAGTTGCTCTGAGGACGGAGCTGGGGCAGAGACAGTGACTCAGAGACAGTTCAGGCATTCTCACTTGCATGTGCCATTTGTTAAGTCTTGAGAACAACCTCAGTAATGCCAGGGGCTGGGGTATTTATCGGCTTAAAAAAAAATTATACTCTACTGTCATTCCTTTTTATTTTAAATAAATATTCTTTGTTTGACCTTGAATTTGTAATTGTGTATTCTTTTTCTTAAAGGGATGCCCCTTAATTATATAAGCTTTTGGTGTGCCCCTGAGTTGTAGAGAAGGACACAGGCAATGAGAGACGCAAACAAAATCTAGCCCTTTTGGAGTTCTAGAAGGAGAACCACAGTCACACTTCCAGGTGGGAAAAAGCTAGAAGCATCAGGCTGTTGGATAACTTAGTAGGTGACAAGGGTGACCCAGAATACAGGATATAGCCTGGGTGGAAGAAAGAGTTACTGAAGTTCAAAGGCACAGCTCGTTGATTAATGAATGATCTAGATCTGGTTGGTGGGCTGTTTTGAACTGTTTTTGCATTTGCTTAAACTTAGAATAGCAGTAGCAGTTCCTGATAGTGACTTCCAAGATGGGAAGTTGTCCACATCACCTCAGAAGCTAACATAGCTCAGATTTCAGAGCCACACCAACTGGGTTTGAATCCTGACTTAGCCACAAATCAGCTATAAGACTTGTGCCCCCATTTTCCAAATCTGGAAAATGAGATAGTACTGACATCTACCATGTAGGTTTGTTAAGAGGATTAAATACAGTAAAGCATAGACAGCACTTCCCATGGTGTCTAGCACATGAGTACCCCCAAATGTGAGCTCTTTTTACCATTCTTTAAGTCTCCTTCTCTAACCACCACTGCTACCATTCCTGGCTGTCTCTATGTATTCTCATTTTCCACATTTTGTTTTGTTGTATTTTCTTTTAAATATGCTGTTCATGATTTTAAAACTAATATATCCTGCTTGTATCAAACTTGGAAAAAGGTCCAAATAATAGAAAGGAGGAAGTTAAAATAATTTAGTTATCTCTAACGACATTCAAGCTGCACATCTTAAGTGTTTATCTGAGTCAGGCACTGCAGTGGGCTCTGCCACCTCTAAGTCCTGTCTTTTCCCTGGTCTGGTTTTCTGTTTATTTAAAAGGGATCCACTTTTTAAACTCTACTCAATCTATTCAAATCAAGTAACTAATTAATCTTTCTAACATCTACTCAAGTAACTAAGGCTAATTCTGCTCCTAGATAAAGTTCAACTTCTGTACCTATTGTTTTAACTTAACTACCTACATTACAACTCATTAAGATTACTCCTAATCATAATACTAATAACTGTATTGTTTTGTGTGGTACACAAAGTTCTTTCATCCAATTCACACTATAACCCTGTGTAGGGACAGAAGAGGAACATCAGTATCTGCATTTACTGAGGTTTACGAGGTGAAGGAGGACGTCTAAGGGAAGTAAAGCAATCTGGACTAGATCACAGAGCTAGGATACAATGAGCCTGGGACTGCACCCTGCTGAGCATGCATAGGTGCCTTCAACCTTGGAACTACATTTCAGTTCTTTGCAGCTAACTAAAACTCTTTCTATTTTAAACAGTATGCCCTCTGCCCGCTGGAAGGCCCCTTCAGCTCCCATTTCCTATCAAAAGAGTGTCCCAGACCTATTCTTAGACCCATGTTCTCTGATGAGCCATTGAGGTTGAACCCTGGGAAGAGTCCGCTCAGAATCTTTACCACAGCCTTAGAGATAGTCCCCAGACAGATGTGAGGATGAGAACAGTTATCTGGTAACAGTTCTCTCAAGACAGCCATTAGGATTCTTTTCCAATATGAAATTTAAAAATTAAATAATATGTACTAGCATTCTCTCTTCTTGCACAACAAAGAGAAAAGTAAACCAAGATTAGCAACAGGTTAGGGAAAAGGGAGACAGGTTGGCTGTTCTGAGCAAACCATCCCGTTCTTTTGTGAAAACTTGTGATAATTTACCATGTATTTATTTTCTTATAATGAGTTTTAAAAATAATGCACCACTAGCAAAATAAACAATGTTTATAATCCTCTGAAATTAAAGAATAAGTCTAAGAGGAAGGGAAGGAAAGGAGGGAAAGAGTTTAGTGAATTATTCAACCACCTTTCCTCATTAATGGTAGAATGTTCTCACCAATTAATAAGCTATTACAATCCCATCAACTAAGATGCCCAAGAGAAGAGCCATCTGATGCATTTATTAAATTAACCCTATATGCTCTGAGCCAATGTCAGTTAGGAAGTGTAAGAAATAAAATAAGGGAAAAAACTTGGAAAGACTTTATAGATAGACTTCCCTGAGCTCCAAATAATATCTGGAGTAAAGGAGAGAGGGTAGAAAGGGCAAATTAAATTCAAAGAAAGGTATGAAGCCAAAGGTTGTTATGGGTATTCTGAAAAAAAGCTTAGAGTAAGATCCACCAAATTCCACAAAAATGTGACCAAAATTAGCTTGCAATTTCTTCAGGAAATTCCTTTAACTCCTTAACAGAATTCTGCAATTTTATCTAGTTGTACCCAGGAATAAGATTGTCAGAACATTTTGTGCTGATGTAGATAGCAATTTTATTCACTGAAGGCTCTGGGTAATTTGGGATCTCAAAGTCTTGTAAGAAGTTCGGGAAATATAGAAAAAATTTTATCACTGATTCCTAGAGGATCAGGTATCAAGGTATCCGTTGTCTAGACTAACTCCTCTGTTTACCTAACAAACATGTTTAAATGTTTGCCATGTATCAGGTACAGTTCCAAACACTTTAAAAATATTAATTTATTTAATCCTAACAACAATCCTCTGAGGCAGGTGCAGAGAGGCACAGAGAGATTAATTTGCCTAAGACTGTAACAGTGAAATTGAGCTCCAAACCCACGCCATTTGGGTCCAACATCTGTGTGTCTAACCACCACTCTATGTTCTACTTAAATGAAGGAATGAGTGAAAAATCAAGACACACATGGATGTCTTACCTGGAACTTTGGTCCATCATTCATCCCCTTCCTCTCTGCCAGTGCTTTGCACATTGTCCACAAACACTGAGGTTCTCTCTTCCAAAAGACAATCCTTCAAGCTACCATTCTCTTGTGAAATTTCTTGAAGAGAAGCCCACACACAGGGTTTCCACTTCTTTACCAGCTATTTATTCCATAACTTCATGCAATCTGGCACCCTGCCCTCTTCCTCTTTTCTGCTGACAATGATCTTTTAAAGGATCTCTGAACTGCCTTACCCAGTGCCCTGTGTCTCAGGCTTATTCATCTCTGCCTCCCAACTCCATAATAGACCCTTTTCTCTCTTGGTCCTGTTGTCCTGGTCTTCAATCTTCCTTTTGCATTTATTACTCTGCTTCTTTGCTGGTTGACACTTCTCAAAATCTAGCCTTCATATATCTCTCATTCTCTTTTTCCTTATTTCTCTCTAGGCATTACATTTTAAAACAGGCTCATATCCCCTAGTGGCTTCTATTCTTTACATTAGTTTCTAGAGTCTGGTGGGTCCACGAACTTAACTTGTCAGAACCCAGAAGGTGGGTCCATCTCTTTGAGGACAGTCACATTAACCAATCTCACAAAACTATTGAAATTGTGTTCATTTACAATGAAAAGTAGATTGTCAAAGGGACCTCAATCCACAGCATTACATAGGAAGTTAAATTATGGTCAATATACCAGTTTGTAACTTAGAACAAGCAGTATTATTACAAAAAAGAATGGCCACTGGAGTTCTCTAGTGAGGGCATTTTTTTTTTTCCCCCATAGACACTCCAGGTGGGAAGCCAAATTATAATCAGAAGACTGCTAGGTCAGCATGAAATAAGAAAAGGAGGAAATAATTACATGAATTAAATATTTAACAGCATCAGGCTGAGACTTACAGGTGTATCCAGCTGCATAACAGGGCAATAGCTGCCAATGGGACCCAGCAAGTAGAGTAATTGGGTCAGACACCATCTCCCATGAATGAATGGATAAATAAATGAATGAATGAATGTTGAACAATGGTCTTGAAATTATTTATATTTTACCATTACATTATAGTTATTTGTTGAAATCCTGTCCCCTTTGCAAGATTTGAGCTGCAAGATGGCAAGGGCCACATGTGTTCATTACTGTATCTTTACCATCAAGCATAGTGCCTGGCACCTGGTAAACAGAAAGCAATAAATGTTTATTAAAGTCATCCAGACATTTATAAATATAAATAAAACACATTCCAAAGTTGGCTTTCATGTGAGTTGTCCAGAAAGCGCTATTGTGTGTTTTGTCTTGTCTTTTAGAGTTTATTAGGTAAAATAGATAGAATGTCTTGATTGCAAATGTTTACTTTTGGCTGATATTTTTGAAAACTGCGAAATCCTAGACTACAGTTTATACTGTCTGTCTTATTTCTATAAATTTCAACTACTTATTTGTCCTACCCAGTGACTAAACCCCAGTGCAACCCCTACCCCTTTATCTTTGATGTTTCTCATTCTCACTAGGTGGAGGATGAGGCAGCAAAGAGAGAGAGTCACAGATTCTGCGTGCCTGTGTGGGCTAACCCAGGGCACTCATGGGGTTAAAAGCACTGCAGTAATATTAAGCACATGTTTCAAGTCAGCAGGGTGCCAGCCTGAGATGTCCTCAAAGCCTAATTTGATAGATATTATGCCATACACTGCTGCAAGTAGTAATGAAGAAAGTAAAAATTTTATGGATGAGCAAAATAGGAGCTCTTATGGATGGAGTGTTTTTAAATCAGGTGTATAATTTACCCAGTGTCGGACCACATGTAGAGTGCATTACTCAATTGAACTTACAAGCAGATAGGAAAGCAGTTTCTTTTAATAAGCACTTCTTCAACTTATTGGCTCTACAATTACTTGCACCAAATTACCAGCAGCTGCTGCCTGTTTGGTATTTTATCCTAGACAAGGAGTTACATTAGTTTCTAATCAACAAGCCATTCAAGTACTCTTTATAATTTTTAGCTTAATTCCACTTTTATTTGGAATTTATTAATTGAAATATCCAATATTTTCATGACAGTATTTTGCTTAGCTTCCCTTAACAGGAAACCTATTCAACTGCTGAGGTGAAGGGAAAAGGGGAAGGAAGATACTCCCAAACTTATTTCTGATATTTGTAACACTGTATAAACTCTAATGGACTCACATTGCCTTATAGTCTAAATTTTGATATTTCAATTGCTTTTGTAAAAATGATACTATATTTAAATTTCTTTATATTTGGAGTCAATATATTGTTTTCTGTCTCTAAACAGCATATCCCCATGCTTATGAGTTAACTCAAGATTAAACATTAACCAATTCAGTTTAATACAGGGCTTCCAAACTCACACTACTGACATTTGGGGCTGACTAATTCTTTATTGGGGGCATGTTCTGAGCACTGTAGGATGTTTAGATCCCTGGCCAGTGGTACCTCCCCACCTCCAACACCCCAGTTGTCACAACCATAAATATCTGCTGACATTACCAATCACCCCAGATGATTTGATTTAACAGATTTGAAGAAATCAAGGGGAAAAGGGCTTCATAAAGTGGTAAGAAAGAAATGCATTTTGAATTCATTTGTTAAAAACTTTTCAAAGTATTTTTTTAAAGACTGTTTGTGTGTGACTAGTCTATATTTCCTTGATTTATGAGGAATCATAAAATGAATCTGTGAAGGAATTTAATTCTTCAAAATGCAATTATTTAAATACTATCCTATTTTAAAGCTGCTTTCAGAGTCAAAAGCAAAGCGGGGTGGGGAGGGACAAAGAACTGTTTATAGCTAAATAAAAAAAATTTTTGAATAACTATTCACACTGTAGAAAGACCCATGGACTAGATTAGGCAAGTGTGATTACATTTTTACATCAGTAAAACCAAGAATATCTAATGTGAGGCATATTTTATTTGTGAAATTATATTATGCATTGTTGCCAGCTTTAAATTATAAATCAGAAATATATGAGCATATAAATGCTAATAACTAATGATAAATCATTAAAATGCCAAATCCAATTCAAGATTTTTCTCATAGGGCTTTCAAATCCATAGCTGTCTTTTCAAAAGACCAGAATCAAACTGGTAATATTCAGAACTATTGGAGAATCATATATACACTGAAGAGCAACAAAAGTGAAAGAAAATTAAATTGCCATCCCAAAGTCTTCTTCACTAAGAACTTGCCATCTACCATCTTCCACCTAGTCATATGTTGAAAGGTCCAAAAAACATACAGTTGAAGATGGTTCCTTCTCAGAGTAATACAGAACCTTAAGGTGCAGAACTTGAAAGGTCATTTAGACTACCAGAGCCCTTTCCTGGCAATATCCTTCAAGCTCCTCAAACTTTAATGTATATACTGATCACTTGTGCATCTTGTCAAACTGTGGATTCTGATTGAGTGGGTCTACGGCCTTAGGAAACCTATTTTTCTAATAAGCTCCCAGGTGATGCCAATGCTACTGACCCACAGACAACTCTGAAGAGCAAGGATTTGTCTACAACATCCCCACCAACTGATCATCAAGCCTCATCTTGAACATTCTCAGGGGGCCAATGACAGAGAAAATCCTAACTCCAAAAAATAGTAAGACATTTATGTACCTATTGAAATCTTAATTTTCAGATTCTTTCTGGAGCTAGTACCCAGACCATGGGAAACTGCAGCAACCAACTTAAGAAAAATTTTACACAATTAAGCAAAATTACTTAAAAATAATTGGCTCGATCTCAGTCTATTAAAATCAATCCAAACTGGATTCCTTCTTACTAGTAGTTTATGGAATTAAAAAATAAATAACTGGATCATCATGCAAACCATGGTTTCTGTGATAGTCTAGGGATGATTACCTTTTTCTTACTCCTGTGTCTCTATGACCCCAGTTGAATCCTGAAAAATAAAGAACTGGCATACCTCTGCAATTATAGCCCAGCCCCTTAAAGAAACTAAACTTACCAGATTTTTTAGACAGCGCTGGTATATTTTGACTATGCTAACAGAAACATGTCATAAGTTTGTTATTTTATAAGGAAATAAGGTAAATGACATCAAATTAGTGGACCACTCCTTTTCAACAAGACAAAAAACGTGTCCTCCCATCACCTGTAAGAGTCAAAGAAATTTCTTTTTTTAAAGATTTTATTTATTTGACAGAGAGAGATACAGCGAGAGAGGGAACACAAGCAAGGGGAGTGGGAGAGGGAGAAGCAGGCTTCCCGCGGAGCAGGGAGCCCGATGTGGGGCTCGATCCCAGGACCCTGAGATCATGACCTGAGCCGAAGGCAGACGCTTAACGACGGAGCCACCCAGGCGCCCCTAAGAGTCAAAGAAATTTCAGTTCCTAGAAGCCTCAAATGCATGACCTTAAAGGTAGACCTATAAAATAACCATTAATTCTTGATCATAGTTTGCAGATAATCTAGATCCCATATTTTACACAAGTGGTTTACTTCAGCCTACTTTGTGGCTATCTTGATCTTTTACCCAGCAAGAAGTAAAACTCAGTAGTTTCAAACAATGAGTTAAAAACCAAGAGCTAATATGTGATCCTGAAGTCATTTAATAATTTTATGATCATCTTAAATATTCAAAATATAACAACAGGCATATGCTTGGGCTTTATACAATCAAAAAAAAAAAAAGCTTCAACCAATCAGAATGAACACTATCCATAGGCCATCAGCATAGCCATTCTGGTGGCATGCTGGCTGCTTATCTTCCCACCTTTGAACAACAGGAAGACAGAAATCCCCATGGTACACAGTGCCATAGGACAAATTTATCATAGTTAGACCAGGGAAGACTTTTATTCAGAATAGGGATAAATGTGTAGTTTCCTCCAGAGTGAGTTCTTTGTGAATTAACATTAATGTCAACCATATTTAACACATTTATGAATGTTCAGAAAGCCCAAATTTATTCAATGTGATAGCTCCAGATTTGTAGCTAAGAAAAAGGTAATATATAGGTATGAAAATCTTACCAATTTGTACAAGTGGCTAGAAAAGTAGTAACTAAACTTAGTATAAGATAACATTTCGTGATAAATGGCATCAGTATATAAAATGAAAAGCTCTGAACTATCAGCTTCAGGCAGAGAAAGTACATACATGGAAGTCACTGTTAATTCTCTGAAGAACTAACTAAAGTGCTTACACTTTTTAAATGCCATGTGAGATTATGGTTGTCACATATCAAAAATGTTAATAATGAAATCAGAGAAGGTACAAGCAACAAAGGAAATAGGAACTAACATGTTTGGAAGGTTAAGGTGTTACTACTTGAAGCATATTGCAACATTGGCCTCTTCAGCCTGGAAAGGCAACTGTTTAATTGCGTACTTGATTAAAATTTATACAACTATAAATGTTATAGGTAGTGTGGTTACAGGCTTGTTCCCCAGTAAAATGGTGGAGTAAATATAATTTACTTTGATACTTCAGTAAAATAAGGTTAGGATACTAAAAGGAAGAAGTAGAAGTAGTAGTTGATAGAACTCAGCTTCACCAGCATCATCTCCCCCACTCCCTATTCAGTGCTAAGCACTGGGCTAAAAGATGAAGCAATGATAAAGAGCAAAATATATATGGTTCCTGCTCTGTTAAGTGTAAAGTCAACTGGAATTAGTTGACTGATTAGAGTTACAGATAAATAGTAGCTGAAAGATTACACAAATAATATAAAATTATAACTGAGATCAAAGTTCTAAAGAATAGGCGCATGGTCCTATGACCAGCAGTGGGCTTTGCCCTAACTGGGAGAAGAAACTGGGAAAGACCAAACTGTTTAGAAATGTGCTGATACCTCAAAGATGGGTACAATTTGAGCTAACTGGTTAAAAAGCAAGAGATGGCCATTAAATAAAGCCAGACCATTCTTTAACTTTCAGAGAACACCAAAGTGCTCAATTTAATCAACATTCATGCCCACTTCCATGAAAGGTGCTTGAAGGACAAACTACTAGAATCTCCAATGACAACAAACACTGGGTGAATTACACAGAAGTCTGACCCCAAAGAAAAATTATTTAGCAATAAATAATACAGAATCGGTATCTCCTAAATAGAGCTACCTAGTTGAATAACGTTCACTGCCTCCCAAAATATGGCTAGCATGTTGAAAGGTAGGAAATCTACACCAAGTTAGAGTGGTAATATAAGTTGCCCCAGATCATGAAGCATGAAACCAGCTGACTTTCTTCCAAAATTCACTGGAAAGAAAATTAATAGAATTTGATATGGCCATCCGAGCACATTCTAATTTGACTTAGATCATAACTAGCTGTGAAATGCCTGCTTGGTACCAGAGTGTGAACTTGTGGTGGAAGCATGTTTTTCATCTGTGCATCCCTGGCAGAAAGCACAGGGTCATGCTCAAAGCAGGCAATCAATAAATGTTTGTTGACTTGAAAGACAACAGTTAAGGCTTTAATTTATCTAACACAAGTCATTGACAAACAGTCATTATCTATTTCATTTGTGTTGGTGAACACTGACATTTGAGGATGTTCTGTTGATACATACACCAGAGCCCTCCCAAACAGGAACACAGCCCTGCTCTCAAGCTTGATAGGGCTGTCTTTATCATCTGATGCTCTTGATCCCAGAATATCCTCCTTCTTGCCAAACATAGTCATTAGGTCCAAGTGCACATTTTGGGGGAGCTAAAATGTTGACTTTGAACGTCAACAAAAGACGTTTTAGTTCCTTTATTTCTATTTTCCCTTTAAAGATACCACTCTGCAGTTGGCAAAATTCTACTTAGACTGATGACTGCTATCCTGGTCTCCAATCTTGTACATCTCCATCACCAATTTCCCTGTGAGGGAGTTGGAAACTATTGTGAAAATTTTTCCCCAAAAGCCAGGGCTTTCAATATTTATACTGTATATACATATATTTATATTAATAACATATTATTATATATAACATATATTTATAATTTATTTACATGTATTGAGATCTAGTGCATAATCACAGTAGAAATTGTCTTAAATAACCTCTTTTTATTCAGTTTACCAGCTTAACGAATGCTCTTCAGTCCTACTATAAAGTATGCTGTGGCTGATGCCTAAGGCAAACTTTATGTCCACGGCTAGTAGCTCACTCCCTAGAAAATCTAAACACAATTGCACCTTCCAGTTGCACTGTAAGCTCACCAAGAATCAGCTGCATTTGTTTCCAAACCTCTACATTTCAATCGTATTTGCTATTGTGAGTCTATAATTTTAATTAGCATTAATGTACATCTAATGAAATATGAGTGAAAAAACAAAAAGATGTAGTATGAAAAATATATTGAATGCTTTGCAATAAAAGCAAGTAACTAAAAAGTAATTTCTGTCAAATCAGATTTGGGAGACACAATTGTGAGAAACTGGAGAAAATTATAAAAGTCTCGAAGTGTTTTTCCTTGAGGTTTCTTCAGGTGTGAATTTAAGTTTTGCTCCAGTTTATAGAAATCAAAACTGGAAATACTATACAGTATATTATGGGTGTGGTTTATGTAAAAAAAAAAAAAAAGAACTTAAATCAATGGATCAATACCCAAAGAAAATACATTGGCCCAACATTAAATACTTAGCAAATGAATATACATGTACATGTTCTTCGTTAAAATATTTTAGTTCTATAAGCACCATTCTTACTGAATCTGTTCTTTAAGTGACTTTTTCAATTAATCAACTACCTACAGATCTCAATCACAAGAAATCAGAGCTATTGCATTTGGGTCCTGAACTTGCTTCTTTTATCCTCTTCCATGAAAAATGCAAACCAAAAAAGGTACATTTTTCTTTTATCTCTCAGAAGTTTCTTTCACTCATTTGATGGTCAGACTTTGCAAATTGCCATCTACCTGGTTGCTCAAACCAAAAACCTATGAACTGTCCTTAATCCATTGCTTTTCCTTATCATCTACATATAATACATCATCAAATATTATTAATTCAGCTTCTAAAATATATGATAAATCACTTCTCTCCACTGGATTATAAAAGGCAAGAGGGAGAATGGTACAAAATGAAGAGGTAGGTAGGTTTGGTCATGGACCATTATGACCTTTTAGGTCATAATATTTTGTTCCAAATATGATGGGACAGTATCAGAAAACCCTGGCTGCCATGTGGGGAAAGAATTATGAGGGGACCAGATTGGGAACATTGGAAAAATAGTGAGCTACACAGAATTAATCCACAGTGGTGGCTTAGTCTGGATAGTAAAGTTAGTAAAAATTGATTAGATCTGGCATATATTCTAAAGAGTGAGTCAACAGAACCCACTGATCATGCGGAGTATGCATGTAGCCCAAGTTTCTGTTTGTTTTGCAGCCTACACTTTTTTAACCTCATACCTGGTTGAATAGAGGGACCATTTAATGAAAATGAAGAGTGGGTAGAAAAGCAAGTTTGGTGGTGTAGTTGGAGAAGCAAGGGTAGGAACATGTAGAATCAAGAATTCTGTTGCCAGCTGGAGATAAAAAATAAGGATTTGGATATGAGTTTGTAGTTTTAAAAATTGGGGCTATAGGGCGCCTGGGTGGCTCAGTTGGTTGAGCGACTGCCTTCGGCTCAGATCATGATCCTGGAGTCCCGGGATCGAGTCCTGCGTCGGGTTCCCTGCTCAGTGGGGAGTCTGCTTCTCCCTCTGACCCTCTTCCCTCTCGTGCTCTCTCTCTCTCATTCTCTCTCTCAAATAAATAAATAAAATCTTAAAAAAAAAGATTTCAAAAAAAATTGGGGCTATACAGCAATGTCCACAATAGCCAAACTATGGAAAGAGCCTAGATGTCCATCAACAGATGAATGCATAAAGAAGATGTGGTATATATACACAATGGAATATTATGCAGCCATCAAAAAAATGAAATCTTGCCATTTGCAATGACATAGATGGAACAAGAAGGTATTATGCTAAGCGAAATAAGTCAATCAGAGAAAGACAATTATCATATGATCTCACTGATATGAAGAATTTGAGAAACAAGACAGAGGATCATAGGGGAAGGGAGGGAAAAATGAAACAAGACGAAACCAGAGAGGGAGACAAACCATAAAAGACTCTTAATCTCAAGAAACAAACTGAGGGTTGCTGGAGTGGAGGGGGGTGGGAGGGATGGGGTGGCTGGGTGATGGACATTGGGGAGGGTATGTGCTATGGTGAGTCCTGTGAATTGTGTAAGACTGATGAATCACAGACCTGTACCCCTGAAACAAATAATACATTATATGTTAATAAAAAAATTGGGGCTATAGATACAAATTTAGAAATCATCAGGATATATATATGGTATATAAAGCCATACAACTAGGTAAGATCAACAAGATGCAATTTATATTTAGAATTACATAAAAGAAAGCTAAAGAAAAGAGTTGGCAAAGGAGACCAAGGACAACAGGTGGAAATTTACGAAAGTGTGGTGTCAAAGAAGCTACATAACAATATTATTTCAGAAAGAGAGGGATTCAATGATAACCAAGAGCAAAAGTAAAATAAAGTCAGAACTGACCACTGGTTCGGCAAGATGGAAACTGTTGGTGACCATGGGAAAGGAGACTACAGTGGAGTGGAGGGACCAAACCTGCTTGGCATGAGTTGAAAAAAGAATGGGAGATGGGCAAGTGGAGCATCAAGAATAGACAACAATTTCTCATGTGGCTGTCCAGTTTTCCTAACACCATTTATTGAAGAGACTATCCTTTCCCCATTGTATAATCTTGGATATATTGTCATAAAATTAATTTAGCATTGGAATTTGTATCATTGAATTTTGCTCAGAAAATAGAACTTAAATGTCCTCACTGAAAGCAAGAAAGACAGAAAGAAAGAAAGACAGACAGAAAGAAAGAAAGAAAGAAAGAAAGAAAGAAAGAAAGAAAGAAAGAAAGAAAGAAAAAGAAAAAAGGAAAGCAGGAAGAAGAAAGACAGGAAGGAAGAAAGAGGGGGAGGAGGATGTGTTAATTAACTAAATGGGGGGAGGGGCCCTTTTATCATTATACATATATCAAATCCTCACAATGTATACTTTAAATATTTTACAATTTTATATGTAAATTATACCTCAATAAAGCTAAAATTTTAAAAAAAGAATACTCCTTTAGAGAGTTTTGTTATAAAATAAGGCAGTGGGTAGAGAAAGACATGAAATCAAAAGAGTTTTGTTTTTATGGTGGGATTATTACATGATGACCTTGAATAGGTAAGAGGGGACTGACTCCCATGTACAAACAGGACCTGACCTTGGGGAGGACAAGGACAGCCCATACCTGTCCACAGTGGGAAGACAGAGTACATGGCTACAAATGCAGTTAGGCTGGTAGATCTAGTGCTGTAAAGATGAGTTGTTTGTCTTTTGTGAATTGTGTTTAAAGTGAGAAGAAAAGAGAGGCTGTTGGAGGTCTGAAGAAAGAGAAGTTGGACCAGGCAGTTCCAAGTGTTTACTTAATGTCTGTGATCTTACTTGTAAGTAGAGACTAATAAATACAAAATTTGTGTTTTCTTCCACTACCAGTGCTCAGATTTGCTGTATACATTATATTTATTATTTATTGTACATCTTCCTAAAAAGGCTAGAATCTTTAAAATATTATATCCACTGTTCTTCTCCAGCGACCCTCACTCACATTGCCTGGCATGTAATTGGTACTCCATAAATATTTGTTGACTGAATAAATTAATTCAGTATATACAAGTACCTAAAATATGCTTAAAATTAAATTTATTATCTCTTTTTCATTATCTCTCATTTAACCCCTTCATGTATAAACCTATTCCTCTAGTTTTTATCCCAGCATAGTTTATCCAATCAATTTTCCAGTCCAGAAACTTGGAAGTTATCATACAACCTCCCTCATTTCACTCTCCATGACCTGTCAATCATCAAATTCAGTCAACTCTGCCATTTAAGTATTTCTTGGATCTATTCACCATTCTCCATTCCAGCAGCCAATTTCCTGGTTCAGGTCACCATCACCTCACCTGGATTACTGGAAAAGCATTGTAATAGCTCTCTTGGCTCTCATTTTATCCCCCTCAAGTCCATTCTCCACATTGTTCAAAAAGCGTAAATCTTATTATGTCCTCCACAACTTTAAACCACCCATTGATACTTTAACAAAGCCCTCAGGCAAAAAAAAAATCCTTTTTTAAAAATGGTTTATGACATTTTTCTTAATCTGGCCTAGAACTCTGGTTCACAAATTAAATTAATTTCAATTCTCTAATTAATGGCTCTTGTTTAGCTCTTGGGTCTTTGCACGTGCTCCTTTCTCTACCCGGAATAAATACTCTCTTCACCATCAACTCGTACTTATCCTTTCCTTCTCAACTTAGCAGTCACTTCCTTAAGAACTCTTCCCTGATTCATGGCATTGGTTGGGTACTCTTACTAAAAGCCCCCTGTGCATATTGGGGTTCTATAACCTTCCTTTATAGCATTGTTCTATCCCAAATCCAGATAGTAACAATTAAGGTACCCCAAATCTATACAGTAACAAATAAAGCTAAGGGTTCTTATGGTGAATTTATCCCTCCATCCTTCTCCCCCAGCCCCTTAAATCTAAACAACAAAAAAATAGGAGGATAAAGGGGAGTTCATTTGCTGAGGAAAAAGGAAAGTGTTTCTCACTGGTGTCCTCTGGAGGTGGCAAAATTGTTCTGAGCAGCTCTGTGATCATGGGCCATCAGAAATTGGTGAGGAAACCCCTTTTATGGCATTTTTCTCTTTTCAAATATAATTTAGAATTTTATAAGTAAATTTCTCAGAATCTGTGGTCTAGAATTACTCATGTTACTTTGTTCTCCTTAAAAGTGAAGCTCAATGTATTTGTGTGTCTAATTCACCTCAGGCTCTTTAAATAACTAATACCCATTTTGAAATACTTAGGTAAATATTTGGGGAAAGTGAAAAGTGTAATTTTAAACTCTGCATGATTACTTCACGAGCATTATGGTAAGTCACAGAGAGTAAGAAGATAAATTGTTCTGAAAAGTCAAAGTAGCATGGCTTATAGCAAAATATGTGATTAATTTTAAGTGAACAATCACAAACTACTGCAATGTCCGCAGCAAACCCAATCACATGCCCAGATTTATAAGCAAAACTTTCCAGTTTTCTCATATGTACCATTCTTTGGTTGTGAGTATTCAAGACGGAGGGAGGATAGTCCCATGATGGCTTCTTGTCAAATTCAAAAGGCATAGGAATAAGTGAGCTGAAAGAAAACAAAGAGACCCCCATAGATAGAATTATTTATTTTTAAAGATTTTATTCATTTATTTGACACAGAGAGAGAGAGCACAAGCAGGGGGAACAGCAGGCAGAGGGAGAGGGAGAAGCAGACTCCATGCTGAGGAAGGAGTCCAATACGGGGCTCGATCCCAGGACCCCGGGATCATGACCTGAGCCAAAGGCAGACGCTTAACCAACTGAGCCACCCAGGCACCCTCATAGATAGATTTAAAGCCCTAATTAAAATCACATAGTCTCATCTCCTCTCCTCCTCTATTTACTTAAAATGTCGCCCTGATTCTAATTATTTTAAAAATAGCTTGTGCTTTTATTTCTTAGAGTATAATCATATAAATCGTACATGAAAGCACATTATACAAAGATAAGCACAACATGAGGTTTGTCATCTTCATTAAACAAGCAGATATACTCATTATATTCTAATCTACTCATCAGTAGAGAGAAAACAAAGTAGCTGCCCATGAAAATTAATCTGTTAAATAAAGTCATAAAAAAAATATCACTCTGAAAAACTATATGTGGTTGACTTTTAGACCTCTATATACAGTTAAATACTGCATTGTCTTGGGCAGTATTTACCCCCCAATGTACTTGTTTATATGTTCTACATTTAATCATTAACTGCATATCCCTGAGCTTAAGAAATGCTCTTAAGAAATCAACACCAAGTTTTAGGCAAACTATACCTCAAGTCAGGATGATTATCAACTTAGCCTGTTTTTAAGTATTTCCACAGAAGCACATTCCATCAAAGAAAACTGAGATAGGGTAGCCAGATTTAGCACTTAAAAATGCAGGACACCATTTAAGTTTGAATTTCAGATAACAAATATTTTTTAGTATAATTATGTCCTACATAATATTTGGGACATATTTATGCTTAAAAAGTATTCATTGTTTATCTGAAATTCAAATTTAGGTGGGTATCCTGTATCTTATCTGGCAACCCTAGAACTGAAACCTAACCAAGGACAATTTCTATCAGATGACTCAATTTCTCTGCTAGATTGCCACATCTGAGATCATTCATCCAAGAGAAAGGATGATCGTAAGTTGACAACCCCCAGTTAATTACAAACTAATTGTTGGTCAAGTTGCCAAAAGTCAGTACTTCTATCTCCAATGTAACAGTCAATTCGATCAATATAGATTTTTTTTAAAGGGTTTTAAACAAATATTATTTTTGTAATTCTTTTTCTCTAATAACCTAGAAACACAACGGTGCTCACTTCAACTTCCATATGAAATTATCTTTAATGGACAACATAAACTTTCTGTTAAGTTAAAAATATCAAACTTCATGAAAGCTAATATAAAAGGTAAGGCAGTGTATTTTTTATTTTATTTTTTAAATCGAGGTATAATTGACAAAAGATTATATTTTCAATAATAGATAATTTGCTTGTATGTTTAAAATGTAATTGAAACTGAATTTATTATCCTGCCTCCCAAACCTATTTTTCTCCAATATTTTTCCTCTTCCTGAGCAATATCACAGGCCTATCTGATGGCCAAGTCAGAAATAGGAGTCATTCTCAATTCCTTTCCACATAATCCACATATTAAAGAACAATGACAAAAATTTATTGAGCATTTGCTGTATTTATCAATATTACCGTATTAAGTATTTACCAAGCCACTGTAATAGAATTTTAACAGCATTCTCTGTTGTCACAATAACCCAACAAGATAGGAACTCTAATGACTTGTTCTACAGATGAAGAAAGTGAAGCATAAAGAAGATGAACAACTTAAGTCAAGGTCACACAGCTAAGCAGGGAGAGAACCAGGACTAAAATCTATGTCTATCTTAATCACTATGTTAACTCCACATGTCTAATTAGTTACCAAGTTCTGTCAATTCTACTTCCTGAATACTTTCAAATCCTTTCTCTCTACTCCATCCCACACTTTAGTTCAGTCCCTCATTGGTCCTCCTTTTAACTGGTCTACAATTTTGGGTTCTGTATTCATTTCTTAGCGCTGCCATAACAAAATGTCACAAATTAGATGGCTTAAACAACAGAAATTTATTGTATCACAGTTCTGGAGGCAAGAAGTCTAAAATCAATGTGTAGGCAAGGTCGGTTCCTCCTGAGGGCTGTGAGGGGACAAACTGTTTCAGAGCTTTCTCCTTGACTTGATCATGGTCACCTTCTCCCTGCGTCAATTCACATTATCTTCTCTCTGTGCATGTCTGTCTCTGTGTCCATGTTTCCCTTTATTAAAAGAATACCAGGACTTTTGGATTAGGGAACCACTCGACTCCAGTATGACCTCATCATAACTAATTACACCTGCAATTAACCTATTTCCAAACAAGGTCATATTCTATGTTAAAGGGGTTAGAAATTCAACTATCTTTTTTGAAAAAGGATACAGTTCAACTCATAATAGATTCCTTCTAATCGCTCCACTTCCACCAAAGAGTTTTTGCTAAAACTCAAATCTGATCCTGTCATTCCCATGTTCCCGTATTTTCAAGGATAAGCCACAGCCTCCAGGACAAAGGGCTAAATTTGGGATGTGGAGATAGCAGAATTCTTTATAATCCATCCTAAGCTTGCCTCTCCAGCTTTATTTCAAGCCTCTTTACACTCTCCGGTGAATCAGGACTTTTATGAGCCTGACAATTTCAATTTGGTAGGAGAGAAACTCCATTTCAGTCTCAAGCTTAGGCCAGTTCTATGACAGTAATAACCAGAAGCATCTGCATCAAATAACAAAACAAACCTTTCTCTTGTGGTCATGGGTCTTTGTATATGTACTCCACTATCAGAGGATCAAAAGGGAGAAAAAGTTAATGGCACTCCAAATCCCTTAATACTTTCCTAGTCATCAGTAGGCGCTCTAAATAACAATTCATTGGAATTAACATGGACAAGTATCTCTTGAATCTATATAGTGCCTATCTCTACAGAAAGAAAGTCTTTGTACTAATAACCTGATCACTGGACTGTGACTTTCTTGAGGGCAGACATGGTTAATCACGTCTTAATCATCTTTATAGATATAGCACGGAGGCACAGAGTCTTCTGGCAAGGCACTGGAGACTATGCTTCTACAATATAGTTGTAAATGATTCCTACTACATCACATACAACAAATGAACCATTCAGCCCAAAGGGAGGAATGAAACTCTCTGAGCCTAGTGTGCACTATAGTCGCTAATGGCAAAGAGAAATATGGCAGAAAATGTTTGTGAAATATATGTTGTTAAGGTGCAAGGTTTACTATCTGCTCACAGTGAAATACACAAAAATATTTACTAAGGTTAAAGACCCATGCTGTCAAAGCACACTGAGTCACAATTTCAACAAAATTGTTTTGACAAACTAATATAATCATAAAACTTTTTGGCAGCTATCGCAAACATTGAGCATAAATCCGGTTGAAATAAACTTGATAGGTAGGGTGTCATTTCTTGGCTTTATTTATTTGGTATTGCCAAACAAACATATTTTATTATATTTATGACTTCACTATCCTATTTACTACTTAATATCCATCTAGCAAATAACTAAACAGCTCATGGTTAATCTGTCCTATAATACCACAGGTTTTTAGGAAGATATATCATAAAGTTGGAAATTCCTATTTTGTGAGTTGCCATATGGCAATTCCACTTGACAAAACATAAATATGGTCTATTCAATCCACTCATTTAATAAATGACATTTAATTGAAATATCTAAGTAATTCTTTAGGCATCCATAAATCCACCTCAGGGATGATTCTAACTGGCCTGTTTGGGTCAGGTTCCATCTCTGAACCAATCACTGTGTCCAGGGCAATAGGCTTGTGAATGACAGCCTCACCAGAAGGCCAAAGTAGGGGAGACAGGCATATAAAACATGAAAGACAGTGGAGCACAGTGGAGGGAACACAGAATGAAGAAATTTGTTCCTCTCTAACAAAATGAAGAGTGGGTCCAGCTCCAATATTTTTCTGATCCTACATGAAATAATTAACTTTGTGACAATTGACTTATCTAAATAATAAGATTCTACTTTATTGTTGGAGCAGGGGAATAATACTTGCCTGGAATAGAAAGTCTGTGTGACTCCTCTCAAATACATAGGACTTTGGTGCCTTAAGACAAAGGAACAGAGAAGACAAACTAAGAATTTCCTCAAAGTCAGAGTAGGTGAGGCTTTAGCATTTTTCACATCACAACACCAAGAATCTACTGACTTTCTGCTCCTGGTGCCTACTGACAAGGTGAACTTTGATTCCTGTCCAAAGAGCTACTGAAACACCTGCCAGACCCTTTAGCAACTTACAGTTCAAACCTTGAGTGTGGCTCTAGCTTCTTCTCTGCCCCATCAATGAGCCCAGATCTACAACCACAGAATGTCTATGAATCACCACATACTTTCATGACTTTATAACATTAGTGATAATGGTAATATTTTTTAAGTATCTCCTATGTGCCAGGCACTAGTTACGGGCTACCAATATAGCAGTGAACAAGACAAATCCCTGTCCTCATAGAGCTTACATTCCAGTGGGGGGAAATTGGCAATCATTATGTAACCAAATAAAGAATCCGGCTGTGGTGAGGGGTAACTTTAGAAAGGGCAGTCAGGAAGTGACATTAGAGTTATGCATGAATGACCTGAATAAAGAGAAGCAGCGCTTCATGAGATCTGTGGTTGGCACTGTCCTAGGGATATTATATACATTATCATTGATCTTCCCATTTTATTCTGAGAAGATAAGTTGTTTGTTCAGATTACGCAACACAGAATTCAAATTCAAGTCTCTCCAATTCTTCAGCCTTGGCCCCCTACCCCGCCACTTTAGACTTTATGCCTTTAAACCTTCTGGCTGAGATTCTCTCCCTGACACTCTCCAACAGATTCTTCCTCACCATTCCAGTAGCTCAACTATCTTTCCCTTCGCAAAGCTTTTCCTGGCCAACAATATCCACTATTTCCGTTCCTCTGACCAACCAAGGAATAGATCATTGTTCTTGCCTCTGTTCCCAGAGCACTCTGTATGGGATCTCTCTTGCAATGAAAGAAAAATTCACTGTAATTTTCCATTTACCTATTAGACTCCTTTCATAGACTGGCAGTTCTTTCAGGTCAGGGCCCATTTCTTATGAATGTTGTTCCTCAAATCTTGCCCAAGGCCTGGAACATTGAAAACACTCAAAAACCGTTTGTTCAACAAATGCTGTTTGGCTATGAAATGAAATGGATGTGATGTGGCTGCTCAAGACACAGCCCTAATAGAGACACTGTCACTGGGAATGCAGAAACAATAAAAGACCATGGGTCCTTCTTCCCCAGAAAAAAGATCATGGGTCCTTCTCTGGAAATGGGCAGTAACATTAAGACTGGACAAATGTTTACTATGCTTCAAATTATATAACGGTGGCTACTACTGAGAAGTAGAAATGACTTTTTTTCCAAATAAAAATATTTTTTATAAATGCAACCATCAAGATATTTTTAAATTTTCAAAAACTGGCCTTTCCAAAAGGCTCAAGAGGAAAGACATCTTCCTCTTCTACACCTAGAGTAGAGAAAAATTCCCTGCCTTGAACATTTCATTCAGATATAGTTCCCCATTGATATAAGATGCTTTGTCTATAGAACTATTTAATTAACAAGACCTTTATTTTTCAGAGGAAACTTGCTCTTAAGAAAAGGAGCTTTTAAAATAGTGTTGGAAATTTTTATTTTAAAAATGGGAGTTGAGGTGCACAGCATAGAGCATGTTTTAAAACAGGCAGTGCATCATTATCACCTCCCACTCAAAACCATTTTAACTATAATCTCTGTATTTGGGTAGTTCAGCTAATTAACAACCTGGTATTACTGTAAAGATGAGATTGTCATGTTACTTGAAGTGGTTTTCAACAGTCTTTAAGCACTAACCACTCAATTTATTAACAGTTTGTTCTATCTTAAGTGAAGGAAATTACATAATTATTGTGAGTCTGAAAATGAGGAGAAATATATATGCATATTTTATCGTTACCTATAAAGAATATCAAAATGAAAATGGCACTTGTAAATATAATTAAATTTCCAAAAATGCCTATTAATCGTTTGCTGCCAATGGGTTTTATAGGTCTATTACCACCTTCCTTATACACTTCTATTTAACTTTTAGCTCAATGTGATGCAACAAAAATAGGGCAGGCAAGAAAAAACATACTTCCAAAACAGAGTAAGCAATGATTTAAAATGTGGACCTTGAAATCAGACTGGCTGGGTTCAAATCCTGGCTCTACCACTTACCAGTTCAAAGACCTTAGGCCTTACTTAGTCCATCTGTGCCTCTCTTTCCTCATGTATAAAATGGGCGTCTTAATAATAGGGCTCAGCTGTGGGATTGCTGTGAGAATTGGTGATTTATATAAAGCGCCAGAATTCTCAGCAAATGCTAGCTATCATTAATTTGGCCTAGCTGTAACACTGTCCTTCCCCATGGCAATATTTCACAGGGTAATTTCTCCACCTTTCCAAACAAGAGATGCTCTTTCCCGACTCTATAAACATTTCTCAAACCATCACTGATGACAGCTGTATATTTTTTATCTATTAGAGAGTGTGCAAAATCACAAAAAACAACTCTGAATTAAGTCACAATTTTAAACAAATGTTTTGTTTGCACTGACATGAATTTGAGGGGTAGCAGAATATAGCCATGGAAGACAGAGCACAGCCCTAAGTCTACAGTTAAGAAGGCATGAATCTGCATGTACAGGCCTCATGGGCTCCCAGCCCACACACTGGGATCCACTCACTTAGCACCCCTGAGCTTATCCTGTTAGAAAGCTAATGTGCAGAATGAAGCCTGCTCCAAGCTAATGCATGGAATAGATACTAAATAATACTACAAGATTTGTTAGCCTTTACCTGAAGATTTTCCTATAAATCTTTTGTGGCTCAAAGATGACATTAATTTTTTTAAATGTTAAGGTTATTTGTCTTTGGGAACAAACTGGACTGGGAGTTAGAAGGTCTCTAAATAGGCATGTCGGAAGAATTAATGACATAATATGTGTGAGAACCCTTGCAAGTGGCCTGGAATGTAATAATGCCTCCATAAATTCTACTTAAATCATTACTTTTCTCCCACCCAGCTTCCGGACTTGGCTCTACTAATAATGAATAGGACAGCCTTGGCAAATGATGACTCTGAGACCTGGTGTCCTCTGTAAATTAGTAGGTGAGATAAGAACAGCTACGATGACTGTGCTGGTCATTTGTCTATTTGCTCTTAGACCCATTCCTACATATCCCCTGCTCTGCTCCCTATCACTAAGGATCCTTGTAAATTCCATTCTCAGGCACTTGTTAACCAGCTTACAGCCAGCTTGGCCAAAGGGAGGTAGTGACAAGTGATTCAAGAGCCCAGAGAAAACAGACTAGGGAATTTCTCCCCATCTTTCTGATTTTATAATATCCTTGGCAGTAGCTCTGTATCCCTTCTTGTCCCAGCTCCCATAGGTCCCAGGAAGTCCTGGCTTCCTGGCTTTGTAAAACCTCCATCTTTTGTCCCTCCAGCCCTAAAGATGTTGGCAACTTCCTGCTGTTGCTAACTTCTGGACTGCCTTCCTGTCCCATTTGGCCTTTCAGCTCTTCCAACAACTTTAGAACTACTTCCCCATGTCAAATTCCCTATGCTGAACTACCTGCCACAGGCTTTGTTTTTCTGACTGGACCCTGTTAAAAATCACTGACAGATCTTTGAGCTCTCTGGTCCTACCGTAAGTTAAGTGTGGGTAGGTTCAGGATCTTATCTACCTTTTTGCCCATTGTCTACTCTAACCAACCCTAAGCTCCCTACCCATGGATCAGATGCTCTTCCAATACTCTTTGCTGTATCTCTATTATTCCATTTAACATGCTCTGTCATAGTGATCTGTTTGTACATTTAAATACTTAGTAGACTGAACTCTTCGAGGCAGGGCTTTTCTTCTTCCTCTTTATAAACCTCATGCAGTATTGATGCATAGTAGGATATCTATATGAGTGTGATAAATGAATGAACGCACAAATGGAGCCACCATTCCAGATATAAGCAGTCCTTAGTTTATTCTTGATTGGAGATTACCAGGAAAAGCCACAGCTCAACTAGATATCTTCCATTAGCCTATTACAGAATCCAAAATTCTACCACAGAGTGCACTGGGGGCATTGTTTGTATATGAGTCCATTTGAAAAGGTTAATTTCCCAGGGCAAGGTTAAGTCATTATTAATCAGTCACACCTCAGAATAAATTAGGTTTGTAGATTGTTTCCTATAGACACACACTGCTGGAAAGGAGTAAGTGAATACAGACGAAAGAAAGGAATGTCCAGAGCAAGAAGTCAGGCTGTACCCTGATGTACAGAGTCCCCTAACTAGCCTGTCAGGTTGTCATTCCTCATTTTGTGGAGATCTCAATTTGAAGTCTGCCCTATAGAAAGCTGCTTGTATGGGTATGAGTTTTTATCCAGTGAGTGAATGTGGAGAGAGGTAAATGAGAGAAGGCCCATGAGGAGGGTGACTGTTCTGGAGCTCAGAACAGATAAAACTGGCTAAGGATTGAGGGTTGAGATAAAGTATGATAAGTAGTAGGGGATGGAGTAAGTTGAGAAGAAGGCACCCAGAGGTGGCCTTGGGTGACTCTTAGTAAGAAAGGGTTAAATAGTCTGAATTAGGGAGAAAGGTCATCATGACTGGGCTTCTCAACTTGACATTTACCATCTGCTCCCATCTGAGGAGGTTATTTCATTGATTATATTTTGATTGATTTTACTAGGAAAGTATGCTATTATCCTATCTCCAAATTTGGATTCCTGAAGGCCTCGGGATATAATAATTTCTTTATTCATTCATAATTTAATAAAATGTTATAGAAATCTGACTATATATTGGGCACTATACTTAGAGCCAAGCAGATGCCTCTCAAGTGTCAGAGGTCCACTTTTCTTTCACAAAGTAAGAAATGGGTACCCAGGGCTCAGGGAAGAAAAGAAAACAGGAAAATGAAGGGGACAGACAAAGTCAAACTCAGTCCTTCTGATTCTTAATCCAATGATCATTCTATAACTTAAAACTGTTTCATAGTTTAAGCTCACCACCCCCATCAATGGGGAAGGATATTTGTCCTTTAATGCCCAATTCCTAGCATAGCATATGAAATGTAGCTGGTCTTTAAACTGAGTGAGTGATTTATGGAATGGATGGATGGATAGATTAAGAATGAATAGATGGATCCATTTCAAAGCACAGGGCTCTCAGAATGGTTAATGAGGATTTCTCAATTTGAATCTTCCCCAGTTTTGTTCTTCAGATAAAAAAAAATTACACTTTAAAGCCAGTTCTTCTAGGAAATGTGGAAAGCTACTTAAAATATTTTTTGGAATATGAAGAAAGATACACAGACAAGTGAACAGAATGAATGGATGAATAAAATACCGCCCCAGGCATTCTCCTCACAGGAGTCATGATTGCCTAGATTGACATTAATGTCTTGCAGCAAATGTCCCCCCAAATGTGTAACTGCTTTTTCTTCTTTACCAGCATCTCCTCTACTAATTTTAAAACTATGTAAATTTGCTCCTGATTTAACCTCAGTTAGCCACCCACATCAAATCACAAAAACTACTTCAACCTCACAGATACTCTCATTTAATTTTTGTTTCAAGTCATCCTAAAGATCACGTCTTTGTGTTCCTAGAAATGATATCACTTATGTGTGTGTGCATACCTATATATGTTTTTGTATAAATTATTATAAATAATTTCCTGGCCATAGATCACTCCAACTACCTGAAGATCTGGGACATCCTGTTCTCTTTTCCATGAACACAATGCATCTATTCTCTTTAGGACTTAGGTCTGTCTTTGTCCAGGATGGAGGGACACCAAGCTGAGAACTGACATCTACCAAGTGAATAGGGGAAGAGAGGCAGGCTTGGAGTTGAAGTGGCTCAGTAGAAGTTCAAAAAGATCACTGGGGCTGGGAATTATGAGTGCAGGGCTTTTATTCAGATCTCCATTGAGTCACATTCTGGAAGCCATTCAGAAAATCTGTTAAGCAGGCAAGTGATGGAATTCAACTTAATTCTTTACAAGATCATTTCGTGTACTATATGTAATGGTGATTGGAGTGCACAAAAAGCAGGAGACTATTATACGGCAAAACTGAAAGAAATGTAAATCCAGTATCTGTTCCCACGAAACTTCAACCATTATTAATCCATTTTAATCTCATTCCAGTTTCCATTTTACTTTAAAGAGAAAGCCCTTACCTTCTCATACCTTGTACCCCAGCATCCAATAACCACAGAACCAAGCATATTCACATCTTTCTGTTGTTTTTGTCCAAGTATTTCAGGACCTCAGACAGTCTTAACATCTATAGCCTTTTAAAACCTTCTAATACCTATCAAAGAGAAAACATCAGTTTGTTACCTTAGCTCTTCTACTGAGTTTGAGTTCATTGTCTCTTCCTATTTTAAAGGGCAAGTACTTGCCATAGACTGAATGTTTGTGTTCTCCTAAAAATTCATATGTTAAAATCCTAACCCCAATGTGGTTGTATTAGGCCATGGAGTCTTTGGGAAGTGATTATATCATAAGGCTGGATCCCACATGAATGGGATTAGTGCCTTAGAAAGAGATCCCAAAGAGCTCCTGTCATCTTGTACCAGGTAAGGAGACAGTGAGATGGCTGTCTATGAACCAAGAAATGGGCTCTCACCAAACATGGAATCGGTCAGCACCTTGATCTTGGACTTCCCAGCCTTTAGACCTGAGAAAAATAGGTTCCTGTTGTTTATAAACCACCTGGTCTACAATATTCTGTTATAGTAGTTTGAACAGACTAAGACATTGCTCTTACAGAGCTTTGTTGCTTCATGTTTCTTGTTCTCTAACAGGCAAGCTATAACCATACAGCCCCCTCCTCCCACCCTTCCAGTCCACACTCTGCCCAGCACATCACCTCCACTCAGCCCACATGGCCTCCAATTTGCTCCAACCCTCAGCATCCTTCTTTGGCGGTGCTACAAGAGCCTCCTGACATGTCTAATATGCTCTGGGAGAGGCAAGTGGGTAACTGTTAAATTCAAAATGGAAACACCTTGTTGGACTGAAATCACTTTCATCAGTAACTTCTCCATTGCCAAATGTGCCATAGTTCACCATGAATCAGAAGAGGCTCCAGATTTTTTTTTAAATGTAAATCTATGATAAATTTTTAATGTAAAGAAAATGCATATTTTAAAATGTTACAAAATCACATAGGTTAATTAAGAGAATATATTTAGAAAGAAGGAATACAATGTTAACTGTAGTCATTTCTCTTTGATGGGATTATGATTTCTCTGTACATTCAATATTTTCCAAGTTTTATATAATAAGCATATCTTACTTTTGACCCTATAGTTACCTTTTAAAAAGTAAATTTGATAATTTATATAAACTTTTAAATTTACTTTTACAATTTCTAATATAACTTGTATAATCTTTAACTGTAAACTGTGTGTGTGCATATGCACACATGCACATGCACATATGCATGCTTGAATATAACCTTATTTCTATCATAAGCATTAACTCCCAATCTTGATGCATAAGTACTAGGTCCAGTTAGCAACTAAGGGCAGCAAGCCTCACCCACCAGGATCTATAGGAACAAAGGCCACAAGATTTTGAAGGACAGTAGCTTCATTGAAAAATAAGAAGGTAAACAGGAAAACAGATTCCAGAAATAGTGGTGAGCTGGGACACAGAGGCATACCAAGTAGGTGAGAATGACCTAATAGGAAAATGAGAAAATAAAATCCAAAATATGCAATGATTACTTAAAACAGATTCCAAGTTTCCTTAAGAAAGATTCTTAGTTTCCCTTATATCATAGGGATAAGTTTGTCATACTCCCTTTTCTAGTTTCAAAAACAAATACACAAATTGGTTTTCTACTATATGCCAAGCATTGTATAAAGTGCCTTACATACATTACCTCACTTAAATTTTTCTTTTAATATTCATAGAAACAATATAAGAAGGCATTTTCCCACAGTAGGTAAGAGCCACGAAGAATCAAAAGCTTCAAGGAAATCCCACTTCTACTACTTACCAGCTACGTCTTCTCAGGCAAAGGACTTAAACTCTCAGCCTCAGTTCTTTCCTCTGTAAAATGGGGATAAAATGATAGTGTCTATCCCACTGGGTTGTTAAAAGATAGAGTGAGATATATCTATAAAGCATTTAGGAGAGTGCTTAGCACATAATAACCACTAGACACATTTTTGCTGTTACTTGCTATTACACTATTTTAGAGACAAGGAAACAGGGAAATGAGTCAGGATTTCATCCAGGATTCTCTGACTTTGAATCCACTATAAACTTTCAATCACATTTCAGCTACAGAAGTTATAGCCCAAACGCTTTGCAGCCTCAAATGGAAATGTTTTAACATATTACAAATCGAACTGTGACTAATTTTCAGTTCTTTGTGGTTCTTTTACTATTTTTACTACAACTGTCTTTAAATGTGACCTACTATGAGGTTATAATGCTCAGAGTTTGTAGTTACTGAGTTTTCTCTTTCTCAGAAGAGCCTTTGATTTTGTCAAGAATCTTGCCTTAAGTGTACAGATATATGGTTCTGCTTCATAAGGAAAATCAGAGAAATATCATTAGAGATCACGAAATCATTATTCTAAATTCAGCCAATTACTCCACAGGACTATAGCTGAACACCTTAACAGGATGAAGCTGGCTCTAACCCAAAGCCCACAAAATACAGGAAAAAGTGAATTGTTATTTGTTGTGTGACTTCTCAATGATGATTTTGTTAGTCTCATAAATAACACAGTACTTTTGCCGTGGGCATGCAGTGGTTAAGAACTAGGGGTTTGGATTTGACAAGACCCAAATCTAGGCTCCTTCTCTGTCCTTCCTGGCTGCATCCTGTGCATGTGGAGCTCTTTTTTCTGTTCCTGTGTCAAAATAATGGGGACAATAGTACCTATGTCCTAAGAAAGGGGAGTAAGGAGGAAACTACTTGAGAGAACATGTGTGAAGTACTTATCACAGTCCAGGTATAGTCAGGCCTCAATCAATTCTGTCAGTATTATTAAAAAGAAAGCATGTCTTCAGATGCCAAAAAACAACTCTATTTTAGGTGACATATTCTAGAGGAAAGAAGTGAGTCAGGAGATGAGGATCCTATTTTGGGCTCGAGAACTGTAGTCACAGGAAGCAGCAATTTCCCCGAGAGTTTGTGAGTTGATTATAAAGTGGAGAAAGTAATATTTTTTACTTACCTGCTTGGATGCATGGACTACAACTCTATCCTCCTAAGAATGAACTGTATAAAACATAATTTTTCAATCGTTGGGTCCTTTTCATTGGCGTTGGGTGAGGAAAATACTCCATACCCACTTTCTGTTGTGTGCATTTCTCTTTAAATTCTATCTGCACATGTCATATCGTCAACAGGCAAATCTAGTCTACAGATGCAGACCAAACACTGCTTTAGAAACTATGAAAGCTACATGGAGATGCAGCTACCAGGAAACAGGAAAACTGTGAAATCAGCAAAAATAACTCCTGAAAAATTCTCCTGCCAGTACCTTATTACTACCCTGCTTCCCTTTCTCTGTGCTATGCATACTAAAAAGAAGGGGGAAAGAAGAAAGAATGGATTGTCTGGATTTCCTTGTGATAATATGCTCAGAAATGGTTTCTCTGCAGTCTAATGACATGTTCTCTGCAAGTTGAATAGGAATTTAATTCTAATCCAACTATTGAAGCATAATTTCAAGGAACCAGTAATATTATTGTTGTTATTACTATCCTTCCCTTTCTCATACTTATCTCAGACTAATGATAAGTGTTTTGCTGAATATTTTTAAAACTTTTCCTTCTGATGAAACTTTAGTTTTTTAACAAAGCTTATACAAAAACCACAAAAATAGGAAATTGCTAATTAAACTGTTAGGAAAGATCCTTAGAGGCTTCAGAATTAAAATATTATGCTTTAAGTAGACTTTTCAAGATTTCAGGATTCTCACCTATAAGATAGTGAAGGTTCTACCCCCTAACATGGGTGCTGGCTGCTGCATCCTCATTTCACAGAGCACACCGCCACTTCTGTTCATCTAACTGAGTAGTGTTTCTAAGTTGTGAATGCATCAACAGGGACAGAAAATAACGCTAGGAAACAGATACTAACAACACCACCAAACTAATAGTTGAGAAGTCTGAAAAGAAACCTGCTCTTTTCTCAAGGAATCATTGGCAGCAAGCTGTAGGAACTATGTATTTATCATTTTATATTTGCCTACAGTGACACCTGCTGGAAAACCCTGTTTAAGCTTTAAAATGAAAATAAATTTTAAAAATAAAATAAAAACCAAGCTTTCAAAACATCAGCCATATGTTATTATTATTATTTTTTACTAAAAACACACTGCTTATACTTCAATTTAATTTCTGATTCCGCTTTTGAGTATTCTTTTTTTTTTTTTGTGCAAACTGAGAAACTAAAATTCAATTCCACTTGATGAAATAATTATTTTACTGATAGGAGAGAGTTCAAATTAACTCTTATATGATGCAAACTATTTTAAAATGGAAGCATTTATAAAGAGTTTAGTTGCATTATTTTGCTTCCTTTTGAAATATTGCTTTAAAATTTACATATCAACTGCAATGTGATGATAAGTGATTTTTAAAATCTTGCTTAAGATTAAATATCAAGATATTTAATACTGTGAAAATATTTAATAGCTAGCACTTTCCTGAGCGGCATTCATGCATGAAGCCATTTTGTGTTTGGGGTTTTCAGGTTGCTTTTTAGCGTGCACCAGGTGCCAGCCCACACTATGCATTAAGCAACCAATGTGGATCTTATGCAAATTGCCTTTTATTTCAACAGAGATTTTGCATACTAAGGGTTCCCATCTCCCAATGACACAGAGAAGGGTTTGTGCACTTACATCCCATTACCATTAATAAAATTCACCCACAAAAATTCTGGCATGTTAAGAAGTTGGAAACATTTACATGGAAATGGACAATTTACGAAGTCAACCTTACCTCAGGATTACGTATCTTATACTTTTCACTACCATGAAATACATGTGCAAAGCAACATCACTATTCTGGAGTTCAATCATTTTCAGCCTTTTCATAATCATTTCAGTATGGTCTCTACAGTTGGTGGCCATTTCTCCCATTTAAAAAAATTTTTTTCCCCAAAAATATAAAAGCTCTCATTAAAGTCAGTGTTCCTTTTTTAATGCAACTATGTTGGTTTTTCAAAGTCAACTTTTGTAAAGATTGACTCCAGTTCATTTTTAACTATACCTCAATTTCTACAAGAACTCCCTCTAGCATTATGTAGAAAACATATGGTACTTCCAAACAAAGATTCTAATGTCTTCACACCAGCCACATGACTGGTTCTCCATATTTTACCGTATCTGTTCTTATGGGAAGGAAAGGTATCTTTGCTTAAAAGTCAAAATACATAGAGAAACAAATTTTCTCAATACCTTACATTAACCTCCCTATTAACCCATTCCCTCATTCCTTCAGCACTAAAGACCATGTCTTTATAAACTAGTAAAGATGCAACAATTTGTGATGATATAGCCCACCCATCATTCTATATACGAGAAGACCTTGGCCAGTAGAGAAAGACAAATGGCAGCTACACAAGAAGCACTTGCTGAATTAGCTAGATATTCTGTCCTGTATTATGACTTCTGTAGCTAAGCAAAGCCAGTAACCTTCTTTTTATCTCTGTCCACTGTAACCTGATGTAGGTACAACTAACTTTAAAAAAGAGATAAGTTTTTAAGAAGATAAATTTTTGCAGGTGCCCACTAAGTTATATCTACTCAGCTTCAAAATAGTTAAGAGTCTCTCAAAGTCTCTTTCTCAGTTCCGAGGATTGAGCTTTCTAGGCAGTACAGATTTTTCTAGTCTTTAAACTCCACTCCCAATAAAGTGTAATTACACTTCAGAGGAGCAGGGATTGAGGTAAGGTAGAGCAAATAGAACCCCTTCAATCTCAAGAATCACAAGAGATATTCAGAGAGACTTTGGATTTCTTGCCACACAAAAGAGAGATTTCAGAAAAATGGGTTTATCTATAGGAAACAAACTGAGGGTTGCTGGAGGGAAGGTGGGTGAGGGGATGGTGTAACTGGGTGATGGGCATTAAGGAGAGCACTTGATGGAATGAGCACTGGGTATTATATGCAACTGATGAATCACTAAATTCTACCTCTGAAACTAATAATATTAACTCAATTAACTATATGTTAGCTGAATTGAATTTAAATTTTTAAATTCAATTCAATTAAATTTAAATTTTTTAAAAAGCTAGAGCTCTTGTGGGCACAAGTGTTTATACTTGGCACGTAGGTTTATATTAACATTTATTTTTATTTTATATTCATGTTTATATTTGCTTTTGTAAATTGTAGATTGGCTACAAATTTGATATTTAACTTATTATATTTTAAAACACTCAAATCATTAGATCATCATTAGAAAACCATTAATGAAATTAACTACTCCATGTTTACCCATGCTTTAAAAGTTAATCTTCAAATGGCATCTGCATAGATTTGGGGGGGTGTCTGGATGTTTTCTCTTGGAATATTTTAATCTTGGGTTCTCATTGTTATGAGAGTTCAAATTAAAATCATGTAACTATCTTCTGATGACCTCTTAGAACTGAGAACTGTAGTGTCATTTCAGTGACTGTTTCTTTCAAGTAACTCTACTTTCAGTGTTATCATCTGACCAAAAAAAAAGAGCAAAGGCAGACCTAATATGTAAATGATGAACTTGTATCATGTGAAGAAGTCACATAATGGCATACTATATTCAAACTAAGATTTTTCAATAGTTCCTATAAAGAAAAGTAGTGGCAAAATTGAGTCATTCCACAATGGTGAGGGTATCTCTTACATTTTTATCGGTCTTGCAGGCCTTCCTTTTGAGATTTTTGGTAAGGCTGAAAATCAAGAGAGCTGCCTTTCTCTTTGGAGCTGGGCATATGACAGGCCGGCTAATCAGAAGATTCAGGGCTTGGTTCAAAGGAGAATATGTGCTCCAAATAAGCCAATCAGAGTCCTTTTTCCTGAGTAGCTATGGATGCTGGGAGGGAGCCAGGGAATTTTTTTTTTCTCAGATGATCTTGATCTATAAAGATGACTTTGGGTTGGAGCTGCCCATGGGTCATCTTTGCCATCAAATGGATGGAGAAAGATCAGTCTGTCTGAGAATAAAGCTATCATGGGGACGCCTGGGTGGCTCAGTTGTTAAGCGTCTGCCTTCAGCTCAGGTCATGATCCCAGGGTCCTGGGACTGAGCCCTGCATCAGACTCCCTGCTCCGCGGGAAGCCTGCTTCTCCCTCTCCCATTCCCCCTGCTTGTGTTCCCTCTCTCGCTGTCTCTCTCTCTCTCTCTCTGTCAAATAAATAAATAAAAAATCTTAAAAAAAAAAAAGATATCATGGAAGAAACCAGGGGCAGAAGTAGAGACAGAATTTAAATGAAAGAATTGTAACTGCTGGGTCACGCATTTCCTAAATATGGGTTTCATCTTCCCAATTATGTGTGTGTGATCCCATATATTCCCAGAAGTTGTTTTTTGTTGTTATTATCTTGCTTAAGCTAGTTTTAACTGGGTTTCTGTCCCTGTAACCAAAAGGATCTTGACCTATACCTGACAACGGAATTTCCATATGCAATGTAAGGAATCTGAGTGTTGCAAGAGTCAATAGCATATTTACACTCTTATATGGCCATTTCATTTCAGAAAAATAACATCATTCATTGTATTAATTTTAATATAAATTGTATTGGGTTTGTGATTTGTTTATATTTAATATGTATATTTGCTTTTGTTTTATTGTTTTATAACAACTATAATCATAAAGAATTTGTAGTTTTATGTTTTCTCATACTTAAGTAATAAAATAATAAAAATCACTTTAATCAACACTGGGAGTCTGCAATAATTTTTTCCCTTTAAAAGGGATCTGTCCTGAAATCAAGCTTGAGAACATATTCTATTGGCAAGTCTAGAAGAAACAAGCACTTCTTATATTCCTGATAGGGATGCAAAATGGTACAATCACATATGGAGGGGAATTCTCTGTGCCTTTAACCTTTGGGATCTACCCAAATCTACTTTTTGGAATCTACTCAAAGATAAACAAGCAAAATATGAATTTTCTGTGCACCAAAGTATTTATTACAGTACTATTTTAACAGCAAAAGATTGGGAAGAAATATCCATGAATAGGGGACTGGTTTACTACACCATATAGTGGAGTATGATGCAACTGTAAAAAGGAATGAGCAAGATCTCTACTGTATATACAAATAAGGAATAATCTCTAAGATATATTGTTAAGTTTAAAAACATCAAGGTACAGAGCAATGTTTGTAGTGTGCTCTTTTTTTTTTTTTGTAAGAATGGTGAAGGGGGATATTAATGTAAATATACAGTTTTGCTTACATTTTCAAGAATAAATAATGGAAGAATAAACCAAAACTTTTAATAAAAACTGGTTTCTATGGGGGAGGTGAGGGAAATGTGCAGGGAGCATGGATGAAAACATTTGATTTAATGTATCTTTTTACATAGTCTTGATTTTGGGAACATGTAAGTGTTTTCCATAATTAAAAATCAATCAGAACAGGAAAAAGCATTTCTTAAAATTAAAACAAGTGAACTGAACTGTACATCAAGTTGGTAGCATAACCACACAGAGAATAGAAATACTTGAAATAACTTAAAAATTTATAGAATTTTTAAGAATTCTAGAAGAATACTGACTGTGTATCTCTCATGAGATATAAGAACAACAGAACATCAAAGAAATATTAACTTGTGGTCTTACTGTTAGCATTAATGTTGGTGTTATTATTAGTGTACCTATTATAGTACATTGTAGCATAAAGCAAATAAGTAATTATTCTAATATTGTTAAGCATCAATGGAAGAGAAAACACATAAGCATAAAATATAAAAATTCAGCAAAAAAATCCACAGTTTTCCATTTGAATTGTAATGTTCACATGAATACATGTTTTTTCTCTAGTTCTCAGATTGTTACCTCTAAATACTATTTCCCAATAAAAGGAGCCAGAGATATTTGGAAAAATGGTACAATCACTTGGCTGATTCCAAGTGAATCAGGAAATATGTAAGATGAGCCACCAGTATCTGTTGTGACAATAAGCTAGAAATTTATTGAAAACTAACATGCTCATGTTGAAAGAAAATAAAAACCAACTTAAAGGGTTCTCAGTGGCCTTAAATGGGTCAATTTGAGCATCAAAAAAGAATAATAACTGTACTTGAGTTAAATATATCAAATTTTATACACACACACACACACACACACAAGTTCATAATGATACTAGCAAGCTTCATTGGTCACCATTGGAGGTTGGTAGGGTACTGATCCATTACTATGAAAACTGATCAATTAAATGAAGGAATCAAACATGTATTTTGCCCTACCTGTATAAACTGTATTTCAGGGTAGTAAAAAGTAGGCGATGGGAAATTATTTACAGAAGGATTACAGCTAATGCAAAAGTAATAATAATACTACAAAATCACCATTTTCTAACTCCTAATGGAATAACTGACCTAGGCAATGAATATTAATGCCTGCTAAGCCATTAACAAAATGTTGACAGGAATATTTATAATGAAGAGATCAGGCTAACATACCACAACCACTGCACAAACTAAAAGTAGAACAACCAATTATAATGGGATTCATGATGTGAGACAATAGGAAGTAAAAAAAATATTTTTCCTCAAAAAACCCCCAAAAAACTGAACCTGAAATTTAAGCCTCCAAATTTAATCACCAGTTTATATTAGGAGCAATACAAAAAACATAACACCATAAAAATGCAATCAGCCAAATGCAGAATGTGGGAAATTCTGGAGGACAAATAGATCCATATCTCCAGCAATTTCATGGCATGCCAGAATGGGGGGTGGGGGCAGGGAGCAGGGGAAAATGCTATAAAGTACTAAGACTTAAGACATACACAGCCAAACGCAACATGTGGACACTGTTTGGATCCTGATTTGAATAAACTAAATATAAGATATTTTGGAAGCAATCAGGAAAATTTGAAATTGGACTGAATATTAGATAATACTAAGAACATACTACTAATTGTATTAAGGGTTATAATATCCTCATTGTTTTATCTTGTAAAGCCCTTATTGTTAGAGATACATATTGAAATAATCACAGGTGAAACAATAGACTGTCTGATCCTTTAAAATACCCATGCCAACAATGAGTACTGTTGATAAAGTTGAGAAAATAGGTGAAATAAAATTGGCAAACTGTTGAAATTTGTTGAAGCTGGGTAATGAGTATATGACAGTTAATTATACTACACACTTCTTTGTGTTTGAGATTTCTTATAATAAAAAGGTTAATAATAATAAAGTATAATAAACAATTATTATATAATTAAAATAAGGAATCTATACATTATTCAACTTTGAGAACATTCTTGATGCATTAAAGCATCTTGATGCAAACTAAGTCAACATCTAGCAACAATAGTGAGGAACCACAGAGAAATGCTTCCCTGTGCTGTGTATGATATCACTATCTTCCAATTTCCTCAAGCAAATATTAGTTTCTCTGTCTCTGAATCCATTGTTAGGTTCTATAATTGTTTCATCTATTATATTTATCATATCTACCTTATTATCTTTAAAATAAAAGCATGGGTTTTGGAGTCAGAAACACTTTTATTCAGACTCCAGGCCTATCCTAATTATCCATATAACCTCGGGAAATATAATTAATCTCTCTGAGCTTTAGCTTTCTCATCTGAAAAATGAGCAGTGTCATCTGTCTCCTTTCTATCATTTTCATCTGGGTAACAGGTCACTTAGATAAGTATCAGGACTGTATCCACTGGCCTTTTAAGGGAAGACACCCAAGGGCCTCCTCTAAAAACCAGCTTTCAGAAGAACTCACGGCCAGTCTATACCACTGTTTATCTACTCAATGATCAGCTGACAAAAGCGCTATCCCTCCTCTGACGAGGCAAGAAAAGACCCAGTTTCCTCAAGAATCTTTCAACTATTAAACAATCCCACCCACCATCTTGCCATCTGGTGAACACAGAATGCATCTGGAATGGTGAGAAACTAAAACCCATTGGCCTTCTTTAATTAGAGAATCTCCCTTTATCTTGGAAATATGGAGTTAGCAGCAAAGCTTAAACATACTCTATGAGCTTATGTTTCTTCATAAACACTCACTCATTAAAAGAGCCCAGACTTTGATACTAGTTTCATTTCTGAAATTAGAAGAGTTTTTTTGTTTTTTGATGGTTTTGTTTGTTTGTTTGTTTTTATGAGACTAACACACATTCTTGACTTACAGTTTGTGTGCTTCTACTTTCTTGGTTTAAATCTGCTACCTCTCCCCTTCTTGAGCCTTCTCTGTCCTTGCCTTATGGAATAATTTTACCTCAGGCCTTCTAGAGAGATAGAAGTAATAAGGATTAACATTTGTTTATCTCTCCCTACTCCCCATAAGATAGTGAATTTTTTTTCTAAGGACCTGGGACTTGACTTTTTTCACAATTCCCCAGAACATTAGGGACCGTGTTCTGGGCCCATAGTCTCTGCATAAATATTGGCGACTGACTGAGTTCTGTTTCTTTTGCTCTTATTTTCCATTTAAGAAATATTAAGGGAATTTGGGGCAACTAGGTGGTTCCATTAGTTGGCCTTCTGACTCGTGATTTCAGCTCAGATCATGATCTCTGGGTTGTGAGGTTGAGCTCTATGTCAAGCTCCACACTGGGCATGGAGCCTGCCTCTCCCCCTCCCTTTGCCTCCCCCAAAATAATAATAATTAAATAAATAAATATTAGAGGAAGTAAAACACAGCTACATCAAACAACAGAATAAGAGATATAGACAAAACCTCTGGAGTATTGCCAAAAAATCAGAATCTCTAACATTTTCATATTTTGAATGTTTAATGGCAGGCTCAGAACTTTGTTTTTCCTCATATTTGTTTAATTACAGTCAATGACTCAGGGAATGGCTCAGATAATTGTGGTTTTCAGATTTTTTAAAAGTTGGAAGTATGTTAACTATGTATTTTAACCCCTGTTTAACAAATAACAAACCCCAAATGAAATGATGAACAAGGGAATATATGAACACTACACTAATTATACTCCCTGCCAGCCCACTAAACATGCCTAAATATTAAGGGTCTAAAGCCAGATATCCTCAGGAATTTTACATGAACATTTTTCTAAATATAGTAGGAGTTAATTACTACCAGATATATTCATGCTTAAGTAAAATACTCCTTTTTATTTGCCTTTCAAATTCTACAAATATCTTAAATTAATAGAATGGATAATGAAATGTAAAAATGATTCCTTGAACTCACAAAAGTCATAAACCAAGTCCTTACAGGTTTGCTCATCTACAAAATGAGAATAACAATGGTAAACATCTGGAAATGTTTCTTGCAATGAAGAGCTAATTAAATTAGCTAGATTTGAGCTAATTAAATACTCTAACTGTAAAGTACTTGTGAAACAAAATACAATAAAAAATACTTTAACCATTATTATAACTATTCAGCAGTTGGGGAATAGAAGAATTTTCTTCTGGGATTCAATTAACTGCCAGTATTACTAAATTATTCCACCATGTGCTTACTGTTAACTGATCTGCAGACAATACCAGGAGGTCTTGGAACTGCCATCCAAGCATGGTTGACCATGCTTCATCTCAGCCACTGATAGTCAAAGCAGCATGTGAATCTGGCTCAAAAAGAAAACCAGATGCCTCTATATTTGAGGTCCCATTCTAGTACACAATATTAAATAAAATAACTGGAAAATTATACTACTACTTTACTCAACAGCAATCAAATCCTTAATAGAATACACAAATCCAATCTGGATTATAAGGAAAAGGGTTAGGACTGTATTCTTTTGTAAAATGCCAAAATAAATTGGGACCATAAAAACATCACTGTGCAGGTATTTGAGAGGAAATGAATGATTCAGATTCCAAATGAAGATGAACTTTATTAATTAAAAGTGAAAATAGCTACTAAGAGAAGCGTCAAACTACTTTGGGAAATAAAAAATAAAAATTATAAATAAAAATTAACATTTCCAGGGTGTTTATAGAACTACACTTATTGAGACACTTAAGAATAAGCTCTTTATAAGATTATCATGTGGGATTATTTTGGATAAGACAATGATTAGACTACAAAATCACTTCAAGAGTTTCCAAGAGTTAGGATAGATTTTACTTTGCATATGTGAACAACTACTTTATCATTCTATTTGGTAGACTTTACAACTTTTAAACAAGAAAATAATCTCAGCTCTGAACCTGAACAAGTACATTTAATCTAGAAACCACTGCTTTCACTTTCTTTCATGCTCTTTTAACACAATGATTACATCATTTTCTTGAGAAAATTCATCCTATGATGCAAACCTAGTATTTATTTTTAATACCCAGTAAAAACATAAGATTAGCCACAGTATTCCAATTGTTAAGAAGACAAGGCTGAATGAAAAGTTAATATATATAGTACTGCAATTCAGAAGTCCATCTCCAATGGGAACACAGAAAAGTAAACAGATGTAATCAGTTCATTAGATGAGCTGATTTCCTAAGAGTGAGAGTAGATACCAACTTTATTGTACCCCACTGCATGGCTTTCCATCCCTGCTTAGTCAAATCTACCCTCTCCTTTGGAAATATCTCAGGCAGCAACTGTAATTTCTCCAATCATCTTTACGTATTAACAGTCTCAGCTATGGAAAAGTCTAGTCCAATTCCATAGCATATCTTCATATGTTTTTACTATTTCTTAACATTATCCTTCCTTTCCTGAAGAAACTTAAAGGGCTCAGAGGAGGTCAAGGGGAAGAACTATTTGTCTTGTCCTTAGTCCTGGCCATGCATGCTGAATTATCCCAACTGACCAATGCTAAGTATTTTAGATTTTTATGAGCCAGTCATCCTCTATCCTGGTAGTGGGAATGTTTGGTTCTCATATCACACTCTTTCTCCTGCTCCAAAAAAAAGTAATCTCTGAGATGAAAAGAATGCTGTGTAAGTAAATATCAAGAATGCTAATAAAGAATTCTGAGGAATAAATAAGAATTTCAAAAGAGATTTTATTTTTAAGCAGTACATGTAAGATAAAGGCTAGAAAGTCTTCAAAGCAGGTTACACAGTGGGGATTAATAAGAGGAACACTAGAGGGGCGTCTGGGTGGCTCAGTCATTAAGCGTCTGCCTTTGGTTCAGGTCATGATCCCAGGGTCCTGGGATAGAGCCCCACATTGGGCTCACTACTCAGCAGGAAGCCTGTTTCTCCCTCTCACACTCTCCCTGCTTGTGCTCCCTCTCTCACTGTCTCTCTCTCTGCCAAATAAATAAATAAAAATCTTAAAAAAAAAAAAAGAGGAACACTAGGAAAAAATGCAACATACCATAGTTTCCATTTTTGAAAAAGTATTTCTAACCTTTGGTACTACGTCCTTTCAAAGAATGAAAAATCCTCATGATAAAATTCATAACTGCATTCAAAAATAGTATCCCCATTTTACAGATGAGAGAGATGAAGCACAGAGGAGTCAGGTGACTTAGATCACAGAGTCAGTAAACGGCAGAGCAGGGACACGAATCCAGGAAGTCTGCTGTTGTTGCCTCTGCTATTATGTGCAGTACTATCTCTTCTGACTACTAAGCAAGCTTGTAAAATGATAGAGTATTTTAGAGTGGCATATTCATTAGTACTTTGGTATTGGTAATTATAATTATATTTTTACCTAGAATAATAATAACCCAGAAGAATGACTATAATTGTGGAAGCTTCTCTAACCATGAGGACCCCCATCTATCACCCATTTGGAATTAGAAAAGGGATTTGTGTCCTCCCCACAAGTACTACCTACAATATCTGTACAATTAGTATCATGAGGAAATTTGCATTGTCCAATATTATTTCCCTAAAGGTTATTTTCAACAACTGTAGTTATTGAGTTACTTGGGTAACTTCCCTCTCAACTTCCAACTGGTCAGGTGATAATATCATATATGTAATTCAACATGAACACATTTTGCTTAAGACACTTTACATCCAAAATATTTTTAGATTGCCAGTGATTCAAGATCTTCATTGACAACTGTGTTTGAATAGAGTGCTTCCCAAAGTGTGTTCCACAGAAACTGGCCCCTTAAGGTGCTCCATGCCTCATGAAAAGAAGGTTCCATAGTCAAATAAGTTTAGCACATATTGTTTCTCCTTGTTAAAGGTTTGATATTCACTTAGTATATTTTAAATTGTGGGGAGAACTAAATTAGACAAAACTGTATAACTTCAGTTAGTTCTCTATTTCCCAAGTTTATTTAACATCAGTATATTTTCCTCTTTATAATCCCTAATAAATTCACATGAAACTAGTATATCTCTAATGCACCCTTTGAGACTAGATCACTCAGGCCATTGGTTGCCCTGGAACATACCGAGAATTTAGGAGACAAGGAAGAAAGAAACGAGACAAGATTAAGGAGGCCAAAATTCTGCCTTGATTCAATGCCTATAGGTTCTTGAGCAGGTCGCGTTACCACTCTGAGGACCAGTTTATATATCTATAAATAAGAAAATAAATTGTAGCAATAGTTTTAGATATTTTTTTAGCCAAGAAATACACTGTACAAAGGAATCTTACTTGACAGTCCAGATGAAAACTACTACATCTGGGTGATGAGGATGAGAATCAAGGCCTCCTGCTCCCCCTACTCAGACCTCCATTTGCCTCCCCCAGAACAGTTTGGAACTAATGAACTATAATTTTTATCATCCCTTGTAATCTAATTAATCCTATGCTCTAAACATGGCTCCCTGTCTATCTAACAAAAGACATCTGAGGATATTCAAAAGCTGTTAGACACTGAAATGGATGAATAATGGTTGGATGGGATTTTATCCCTTTGGAACTTTTTCAGAATAAGCATATGCCTTGCATATGAAGATTAAAAAAAAAAAAAGAGCCAAAAATCTATTTGGCCTGTTAAATGTGCACTGACACCATCCAAATATATCTAGGCCATCCCTGCCATAATTAATCACCCCTACCTTCTGTCAAAGCTCCCAAATCGCTACAAGAAGAAACTACAATCATCAGCTAACAGCAAATTAAGAATTGCCTCCCAAGTAGAAAGCCAAACCAACAAGTTCCTAGACAGGAAAGGAAGTCCATTAAGTATCTTTGAGAATTTCTGCCTAAATGTGATCAAGACCAGCTTAAGCAGAATGAGTGTCCCTTAGGACCCATTAGAGTGAATGCCCCAAGCTGGTCTGCTAGCTAAGGTGACCAGATGGCTGGGCACTAGTTCAGGGACATGACTCCCAGGAGGAAAGGAATGGGTTACACTAACTGATGTCAGCTTTAAGGGGGTAGAACTCATGTTCACCAACGTTCCTGGCCAGAGCCCTTTATATGTCACCCACAGTCATTTCTCCTCAGTGTCTTGGAGTGAATTATACCAATGTATGCTGCTTCTTGCTGCAGGTGTCAGTCTTTGAGAAATGCAGTTAATAGTTGTCAGGAAATTCAAGCAAGAAGCGTTTCTTATCTCATATTTATCTAGGAATGCTCATCGGCAAAATGTGTGAATCTTCTGTCCCCTGCATAGGAAATCCTCTAGTTTTCTTACTGCCCTGAGATAGGTGTTTGACAGGCCCATAAACCAAAATGTACCCAGAGCCATGATTTACAGACTTCAAAAGGGACAGTACATCATTGGATTTCACAACCAACAGAGTTAACTAACTTAGAGCCATGGTCTCAATTATAACAAGGGGGATTCTGTACAATGACTTACTGCGTGATGACCCACTGTGACCTCCCTGAATGCAACAACCTGTATGCAATACTAGCAGCAAAACTGGGCCTTCTGCGTACCTCTTCTCAACTACGAGTAACCTGGACCAAGGCAGCAAGGAGAAATAAGAATTTATGTGGATGTTCATCCAAACCTGCCCTTTGATGGCATCTATACAAGTAATGTGTGGGCTGAAAGCCAGATTTACTTTTGTTCTAATGGTCTGACCAGTCAGCATGGTCCCCGTTCACAAGGCTCCACATTTATCACATTGAGATTTGCCCTTTGTCTCCATAGCAATGTAGCTTTCTGACACCAGCAGAGGCATCCTGTGTCCCTTTGCTGGTAACAGGTACCTGCTTCCATGACCAAATCAGAGACAAAGGTGAGCTTTTCATTCTAAGTCTGTATTAGTCAGGGTTTTCCAGAGAAACAGAACCAATAGGATGTGTGTGTGTGTGTGTGTGTGTGATTTATTATAAAGATCTGGTTTACAGGATTATGGAGGCTGAGAAGTCCTACAATCTACAGTCTGAATACTGGAAACCCAGGCAATCCAATGATGTAGTTCTGAAAACCAGAGAGTCAATCATGTAAACCCTAGTCAAAGGCAGGAGAAGACCAATGTCTGAGCTTACGCAATCAGACAAAGAGAATGAATTCCTCCTTCCTCCACTTTTTTGTTTCATTCAGGCCATCAACAGATTAGACAATGCCCACCCACATTGGGGAGGGTAATCTGCTTTACCCAGTCTACCAATTCAAATGCCAATTTCATCCAGAACCATCACAGACACACATAGAAATTATGTTTAATCTAGGTACTCCATGCCCCAGTTAAGTTGACACATAAAATTAACCATTACAAAGCCCTATCCCAAAAGCTTACTTTGCTATCTAACCAGGCTCCCAACAAGTGACATGCTCATGAGCTCCCTTGCTAGGACCAGTAACCAAAGAGACCTCTCCTTGGAACTGCACACAGAGGCCCCACCAAGAAGCTGCTATCACCTATTGCCCAAATCAACCCTTTACTTTCAACCTCTTCTGAAAAGATTCCCACAACCCCAAAATTTCCTAGAAGATCTACACCTACAGGCCTCCTCAGGGTTTGGCCATCAGCTTTTCCTGCACATCCCAAAGGTACCCCACCACATCCGTCCTTCCCGATCTCAAAATCCTAAGCAAGTTACTCATCCACAGGAGTAGCATTCAGACCTGAAGTCCTAACACAGAAACTGCCAAAATGGAAGAGGTCCAAGCCTTCAGGAAAAGGGGACCCAAGTAGGAAAATATGGGTATCTGCTCTATTGCTGACCTCATGAATACAAGCAGCACCACTTCCCTAAAAATATCCAAAAGGCAGCCACCAGCATCAGCCTCAGTCTCTGGGATAGACCCACAGCCGCTCATTTGCTTACAACCCTAATCCATTACTCTCTGCCCTAGGCCTGTGAATCTCCAGTTCTCTTCCTTGGTAATCCAGCACATATTATTTACTTCACTCCTTTCATTTTTTGATGCATTGTACTCTCCTCTTTAGATTATCTTTCTCCCCACCCCCACAACCCACCCTTAACTTCAATTTTTACCTTGATTACATTTCCACTTCAATTTTTACCTTGATTACATTTCTGACTATTGCTCTAACAATAGATATTCCTTTAGCCTTCCTGGTGTCTATAATACCCAACCTGCTTGTTCCTTCAAGGAGATGGATCAGGTGGCTCATGGGCAATTCACAGCAACAAAACTCCATTTTCAACTGAGTCTGCTTACCCATACACTCTCTCATTCCCAATCTTGAGAGAAGAGCTAAGACCCAGTTGCTGCCAACTTCAACAATATTTTTGTGAATAATCAGCTTTTCTTTGGGAAATAGTTCTAAAATATAAAATTAATGCTGAAAAGATTTTTTGATACTATTTCTAAAATTGACCCATGAGAAACTTTCTCTAATAACTCCCAAAACAAAAGTAGGATTGCCCCCATCCTCTTTTCCATATTCAGTCAACATATCTAAAATTGAACTCAACTCTCTATCCCCAAAAATACTACTCCTTTCCTGTTCTTTCTCAATAAATTGCACCACCATTTCTCAAATTGCCTAAACAGACTCTTAAATCCTTCTACTCTCTTCCCTCTCTCATTCCCAATACCTAATCACCATATTTTATCAATTCTATCTCCTATCTCCCCCCAAATTTATCCACTTTCCTCATCTCAGCCCTCATCATCTCTTTCCTAGATAACTATAGAGCCTCCTGACCAGGCTCTGTTTTCCATTTCCATCCCTGCTCCCACTTCACCTGATCATTATATAATTATGTTATTCTTTCTAAAATGCAAATCTGTCTATGTCACTCCTCTATTCAAAATAGTTCCACAGCTCCCTATTATGTTTAGAATAAATATCATACTCTTTAGCAGGACATACAAGCTCGTCATGATCTGGGCTTTACTTTTCTCTCCATCTTCATTTCTCCAAACTCCTCTCCTCCCACTGTATAACATCCCCTGAGTGAGTCACACTCTCACACCATAGGGACTTTGCACCTGCTGTTTCTACTTCCTGAATTATTCTTCCTCCCTGCTATCTCTTCATCTGCCTAACACTCTCCATTATTCAAATATCAGCATGACCCCTACTTTTTCCTAGAAGTCTCCCCTGCAGCATACCCATGTACCTCCAGACCTGGCTGAATGTTCCTCCTTTGTGTTCCTACTGCACCATGGGCTTAAGATATTGTAGCACTTATCCTACATATTGTAATTGTCCATAAAATTAAGAATTAACTGTAATTTTAATTACCTCTCTCCCCTAGTGAGTTAAGGACAATTTCTTACTCACTGCTTCATCTTCAGCACCTGGAAGAGCATCTGGAAGAGCATCTGCATGAAATAAGTGCTCCATAAAAACAAGTTAATGAATAAATGGATGTTGACATTTACCTCCTAGAGAGAATGCCCATAAATGATCATTTTAATCTGCCTTCAGCTATGTAAGAGAACTTGGACATGATCACATTGGGTGATTTGCTCCAAGCACAGCATTTCACTGCAGGTAGACTAACTAGTATGCTTACTCCTAAGAAATATCATCAGTATTTCCTCTTCCTGTCCACAGAAGACACACTCTTCTTTAGGATAAGTCTAAGTTCAAGGCAGAAACAATGCCTAGACTTGATGTTCTAAAGTATGTTGTCAGTTGCATAATCCTGGTAGAATGTTGAATAGATTACACTTCTGCATTTTTCCCAGTTATTCATAAATCAGAAAAAAAAATTGTACATTATTCCCTTCCTTACTTTACAATGTATCCAACCTGGAGAAATACAAGGAGAGCACCAATTCGGGAAACAATCTGGTTTTACTATGAAATATTTTCACTAAACTGCCCTACTTTACATGATGAGCTATTTAATGATACAACTAAGGGGGGCGCCTGGGTGGCTCAGTCGTTAAGCGTCTGCGTCATGATCCCAGCATCCTGAGATTGAGCCCCACATCCAGCTCCCTGCTTGGCGGAAAGTCTACTTCTCCCTCTCCCTCTCCCACTCCCCCTGCTTGTGTTCCTTCCCTTGCTGTTTCTCTCTCTGTCAAATAAATAAATAAAATCTTCTAAAAAATGAAAAATTTTTTTTAAAAATGATACAACTCAGGAATATGCCTCCTAAAATACCACACAATACAGCATTGCTCTAAAATTTTTGACAGTACCTGAGTACAATACATCAGCAATTCATTCCTCTGCTCTGAAAGATTGAAGATCAGTAACTAAATCATGTAAGTGCTTATCAAGTAATTATGTTATTAAAATGACATACATCAGTCAGTGCATATCTTGCCTTTGTCTGTGGATTCTTTGTATTCTACATTTTACTAGTCAAAACACTATTTTCAGCACCCTTCTCAGGAATTAAGAAAGCTATATTTAAATAATGTTAATAAGAGTGACATAAACCTGCATGAAGGAATCAGAGAAGTCTAAGGCTTATACCCCTTTGCACTTAGCAGGCAAAAATAGACAGTGGCAGCCTGAACTTGGAATTCTAAGGCCTTTGTTACACAGCCACAATCTTCATGCTTTCTAAACCATTTTTTCCTTTATCAATGGAACTTTTTTTACCCTTGTTGTTCATAATGATAACAAAATTTGCCAAGAACCAAAAGAATCACAAAAGTAAAAAATACATTTATAGAGCCATAAAGGCTAATATAATTTTCATTATTAATTAGATTTGTGGAAGGGCATTTATATTCTTTCAAGTTTAATTCAGAAATATTTAAAATTCTAATTTTCACCAGAATTTGAGTTTGGGGAGGTTTCAAATGTGTTTGTAAAAAACCAAGATGACTCAGGAAATTATTTCCAATAAGACATTTACTTAGATTTCCTGATTGTGGTAATAACTTGCAAATTAGATTTATGCAAATTTAGTATGTGCATGTGGGTATAATACTGACTCAGAAATCTGTCCTTCAGGGAAGAGGACCCTGCCCAAATTCACAAAGCCATTTAGTGACCACTCAAAACCAACTGAAATGTCTATTTAAAAACAGCTATTAGAGGGGTGCCTGGGTGGCTCAGTCGTGAAGCATCTGCCTTCGGCTCAGGTCGTGATCCCAGGGTTCTGGGATCACACCCTGCATTGGGCTCCCTGCTCAGCGGGAAGCCTGTTTTTCCCTCTCCCGCTCCCCCTGCTTGTGTTCCCTCTCTCACTGTGTCTCTCTCCGTCAAATAAATAAAATCTTTAAAAAAAAAAAAACAGCTATTAGAAATGCAAACAGCACGTTATCATGCAAAAGAAACAAAATGATGCGCACTATAGAAGATACTGTGTTAGTTCAAAAAAAGAAGAAAAAGAAGAAAAGGCCCACCTTGCTTCAAAAGAATTTCAAAGATGATCTATCAGCCTATGTATAGAATTATTGCAGGAAAGATGAGGATCACAGATGAAAGAACATCCAATTTTTCCAGGAGGAAGTCATTAGAACTTCTTTGGTAAGTACAATTTCAGTGTAGAAGATGGCGAAAAAGCAGTTGGGAGAAGGTCAAGAAGAAAGTCGGAGGTGAAGAAGTGATTCAAACATCTGATGGGTTTGGAATAGATTGAAGGAAAGGTTTTTAGTTGAAGAATGAAAAAAAGTTAATGGATTTTTGGGGAGGGGAGATTTAATAAGAGTAAAAAAAATTAACGTTAAAAGAAAAAGGAGAGTTTTGGAGGAAAGTTAAGGATAAAGAATCCTATAAGGAGAACTTTATTCAGCCCAGAGTTCTAGAAGAGAATAAAAGGGGGGGGGGGGCGGATATGCAGACACAAGAGGAAAGATAGGAAAGAAATAAGACAGAAAAAGATGACAGCATGAGAGAATAAAGAAAAACAGAGATAAGAAGGATAAAGAGAGACCATTCTGGGAGAACTTGGAAAATAATGTCTTAAATGAACACCTGAAAAAAAAGTAAGAAGAAAAACTATAAAGTTTCAAGAGAGAGTTGGAACAAGCAGTAAAAGCCCTTGGGCTAAAGTTACACAAACACACACACAAACACACACACACTTGAATAGGGATATGCCCTTGTACAAGATTACAACAAAAGTTCCAAGAGCAAAGAGCAAACTTTTTTTGAAGATGTTTGCCCCGAAGATGTATCCCCCTCACATAGCGCAAAGCAAAACTGTAACAGGAGGATGCAATAATAACAGTCCAAAGATAGGAGTGGGTAAAGCAAACATGAAGACAAAAGAACAAGGGCATTCAGGCAAGAAAAGTGAAACTCTTTATGTGGGGAACAGAGGTAAGAGATCAAGGGAATGGGAGGGTACCTTCTGAGCCGAGAAAAGTGAGGATTAAATTGCCCTGAAACACAGCATTGAGTTCAATCTGCCCAGGGTAAAATCATTTCAAAACAAGAGGGGATTTAACCATGACTTTATGAGACTTTTCTCTCCTATAAGTTAAAATATCCTGATTAAAAAAATAAAAATAAATAAAAATTTAAAAAGAGAGAGAGAAGCAAACCAAGAAACAGACTCTTACCTATAGAGAACAAACTAATGGTTACCAGAGGGGAGGGGAGTGGTGGGATGGAGATTAAGGAGTGCACCTGTGATGAGCACCGGGTGTTGTATGGAAGTGTTCAATCACTATATTGTCACCTAAACTAATATTACACGTATGTTAACTAACTGGGATTTAAATAAAAAAAATTTTTTAATTAAAAAATAAAATAGCCTGAGACATAGGACACAGTTGGCCAATATTCCTGTGTACTACTTCCCATGATGATGTGTAATTTCTTTTTTTTTAAGATTTTATTTATTTATTTGAGAGAGAGAGAATGAGAGACAGAGAGCATGAGAGGGAGGAGGGTCAGAGGGAGAAGCAGACTCCCCGCTGAGCAGGGAGCCCGATGCGGGACTCGATCCCGGGACTCCAGGATCATGACCTGAGCCGAAGGCAGTCGCTTAACCAACTGAGCCACCCAGGCGCCCGATGATGTGCAATTTCATCTTGTGTTTCACCCACCATATACCTCCAGCATGAGCAAAGTTGACAGGCAATTTTCTTCCCCACTGCCTTAAGCATCTACTAACCTTTCTGGCTTTATACCTGTTTCAAATTTAAGACTACCTTCAAGGAATTTCAAAATGTCCCACAATTGGGACACCTGAGGGCAAAGTGATGAAGGAATGTCTTGAAGCTCTTCCCTAACACCCAGACAGCCCAGTCTAGTTTTATCAGAAACTTCTGACAGTCAACCACTTCCTTTTGTCATTTTGAGAGAATGTTGACACCAACGTAAAAGACAAGTCATCACAGTACTAGAATTTCACAGGTGGAGAGGTAAAAAGAACATAGTCTTTGTAGAGACGGAATTCAAATCCCAGCTCCATGATGCTGGGCAACTTTCCTGTCCTCCCTGAGCCTCAGTTTCATCATCTATAAATTTGGGATAATAATATTTACCACCAAAGTTGTTGTAAATGAGATAATGTACAAAACATAGTTTAATAATTGCTTGGCACACAGTAGTTACTCATAAAATGACAATTACTCTGTTACTCACATTTTTGAGGCATGAGAATCTCACCTAGCTACAGGTCTTATTCTCACTCCATGAAACTGTTAATCTTTTCTGAAGCCAACATAATATATTAGAGTCTTTTGTAGAAACATATATGGCTTGTTTCTTGAAATACACTTCACTTTTCAAAGTTTATTTATTTATTTGTTTATTCATTTATTTATTGAGAGAGAGAGCACACAGGTGTGCATGCAATGGGGCTGGGGGTGGTGGAGTGTGACAAAGGAAGAGAACCTTAAGCAGAGTCCATGCTGAGCACAGAGCCCAACATGGGGCTCAATCTCACAATCCTGAGATCATGACCTGAGCCAAAATCAGGAGTCAGACACTTTAACTGACTAAGCCACTCAGGTGCCTCCAAAGTTTAATATTAATATTATTGATAGCATAAAATAGGTCTCCTTTATGTTAAATTTAGGCTATTCATTTCATTTCTTTCTCTGTTCTCACCATACTTTTATAATAATTAACTATAAAATCCCATTAATTATTGCATTTCCATATGTCAGGCCTTGAGTGTATTAAAAACAATTAAATATTGAACATATTGGACCACCTATCCAATCATCTGGTGGGTATAATTTAATGCATATTTGCAAAATATATTACATATACATATATTAGTATACATATATATACATACAATATATGTTATGTACATATAGTATACATAATATTTTAACCACTTTCTCACATACTATTAGTATGCTAAAATGTCATTTAAGCACTTTTACTTTACACTTCAAACAATTTTGTGAACATAAAACATGTTCTCAGAAGTGTAGACATTTTATTTCTGGCTTTGTTCACTTTTAAAATGTAACAATACCTAGAAAGAAGCAGCATATCAAATGTCCCATCACTGATGGTTTCAAGCAGATGAATAATTTAGATCCTTACCTAAGAACAAGAGGACACTAGGCAAGCTCAAGCAAGTGAAGAAGAGGTACCAACAAGGAGAGGCCAGACACTTTGGACTCAGGAATCACCCAGATACATATCCCCAACTTCACAATTTCACCAAAACCCACCACTGTTCACGAAGCATTTATTGCTTTTGATAAGCAGGAATAGCCTCTCTCTCTCCCATGCTTCAGTAGCACTTGACACCTCTGCTAGCACATTCGTCACTTATGTGTGACAACTGTCTCCCCAGGAAACTGTTGGAGCTCCTGAAGGGCAAGAACCACATTATTTTCTTGGAGAAGATGTTCAGTACCCTTTGTGGAATGAATACTCAGCACCAACATGAACTGACTGCTGGGTAATCAGTAACCTCCTTCTTGCAGAATGCAGTGGCCTTTCCTCATATTCTACAACATTTGACACCATAGACTCCCTCTGAAATTATTTCCTCCCTTACTTTTTGTGTCACTGCCCTATCCAGGTTCTTCTTATACTTGTCTGGCCATAAATCCTGTGTCCCCTTTAGCTGCCTCCTCTACCATCTCCCAGTTCCTAGCTTAGAGACTTGACATTTATACCCCCTCTGCTCCAGGAAAGAACTTCTATTAGACCATCTCAACTGCAACACTCCCCTCTATGCTTATTAGTCTCCAGTCCACACCTCTAGCCCTAACTCTCTCATCAAGCTCTAGAATGTCTCCACTCTAAGACAGCTGCTCTCAAATTCAATACAGCCCCAAACAAAACTCATTATGTTCTCTTCAAGAAAGTTTCCTTATTTTTTGACCATGACATCACAATTCTCTCCAGCATTTTCCAGAGGATGTGCTATATTCCCATACTGTTGTGTAAGAAAGAGATACGTGTTCAGTTAAATGGGAGGTAAGTTGGGTTAAATACAATTAAAACGGTTTCTTTTCTGTAGGACTTCTCAGAACCTTTCATACGCTAATGTGTTTGGGGAGTCTCCAAAATAGAGACAGAGTATATACTGCTTACAAATATATTTGATTATGGGACTCTTTCTGGAAGCTCTTCTCAGGAAGGACCAGCTTCAGTGAACCACTTATAACAAGATCTTATCCTAGTCATCCTTGACTCTTCCTTCTCTATATCTAAGTAGTTACCAAATTCTAATAATTCTTTTAAAATATCTCTTTTTCCATTCCTGCTATTCATACACTATTTTAACTCCCCTGAATTAGGCTTGCAACATTTCACACCTGGATAACAGCCTTTCTGTTAATTCCTTTTCTCCTCTTATCTCATCCACCTGTCTAAACCTCCTAAACCATTATTTTCATTATCCACATGGTTCTCTTGTTTAAAAAGAAAACAGAACAAAACCAAAACACCTTCTGTTCCCAGGATTAAGTTAAATTGAAAACCTGGGATGTATCATCCTATTCACCAACCTGATTCCTTCCAAGGCTCTAGCTGAGTCCTCCATCCAACCAGGCTGGTCTTGCCATAGTCAATTAAACATACCATGCTGCTTCTCAACTTCTTTTCTCTCCTCATTCACCTTCTTTCCCTTTGGGGCAGGCAGTTAACATGCATAAGGAATGGCAAATACAGGATTGGAAGCTACAGCTCTCCCCTCCTGTGCCCATGGCAAATTTACTAATTAATCATAACTCTCTCTTTCAGACCTTAGTCTCTACTTCAGAATCTTTCCCAACACAGTGCTTTAGGAAGCTACTGCCCACAAACCTATTGCAGTTGACACACATAATAAAACCGAAAAAAATAATGGGCTTCCCAGTTATAGAGATCATTTCATCATTCTATTCTCTCCATGAATTTAAACTTTTAACCTCTATGAACTTCAAATTCTTCATCTTTTTTTTTTTAAAGATTTTATTTATTTATTTGAGACAGAGAATGAGAGAGACAGAGAGCACATGAGAAGGGGGAGGGTCAGAGGGAGAAGCAGGCTCCCTGCCGAGCAGGGAGCCCGATGCGGGACTCGATCCTGGGACTCCAGGATCATGACCCGAGCCGAAGGCAGTCGCTTAACCAACTGAGCCACCCAGGCGCCCCAAATTCTTCATCTTTGAAATGGGAATAATTCTCATCTCAGCAGTTTGCTGCTAAGGTTAAATGAGTTTACACGCATAAAGGCCCACTACAGAGGCACAGAGTAGATGACTAGTAGATGACCATCTCTTCTCTTCTCCTTCTCCCCTTGTTCTCTACCTGTCTAAATATTATGCATCCTTCTCCAGGTCCCCTTAGCCAGACCAGCCCATGCTGACAAGCCTGTTCTCTCGCTCTTTCGACCATCTGTGTTTTCATCCTAGACACCCAACCTAGTTGTGTTGTCCAATTGTTGACTTAACTCTCCTTAGGCCCCTAGTCTCACAAGTCCTTGATCTCTCAACTTCAATGACATGCACCTCTACAACCCTGGTTGGTTCCTGATGTAGCCCTGCCTCATACTCCAACATGGTTCACATCTGTTCTAAAAGTCTGCTCTAACCACAAACATCTGATCTGCTTCTGAGTCCTGACTTTCCAAGTCTTTTTCCTACTCTCATGAGCATGAATCCCTCCAATCCTCCTGATTTTTTGAGTCCATCAGCCTCCTCCTGTCTATCTTTGCCTTCCTGCCAAGCCTGGGCCCCCTGAATGGTCATTCAGTGAAGCACGAAACACAGCCTTAGAATCCTTCCCTCCTGCATTGTCTGCCATTCCTTCCATGCCAAGCCCCACCCAGATTACGGTAAGCCCTCCTTGTCTCCTAATTCTAGGCTGTTGAGCACTGAACTCAGTGACTTGACACCTGGAGACTACATTTTTCAGAGAACCATGTACAACCATCCCCCATGAGCAGGGAGCCTGATGTGGGGCTCGATCCCAGGACCCTGAGATCATGACCCCATCCCCAGGTATAAAAAACACCTGGGAGCTATTTTAAAATGCAGACTCCTAGGGCCCACTCCAATTATTCTGACTGAGTCAGTCTAGTATAAAACCCAGGAATCTGTATTCTAACAAGCACCTAATAAAGCAAGAGTGGGCAAACTTACTGCCAGTAAGTCCAATCTGGCTCACTGACTGTTTTTGTACTACCCTTGAGCTAATAATGGTTTATTTTTAAATGATTGAAAAAATGTCAAAAAAATATTTCATAATATGAGAATATTCAAATTTCAGTGTCCACTAATAAAAAATTTTTAAAGGACTTTATTTTTTAGAGCAGCTTCAGTTTCACAGCAAAATCGAGAGGAAGGTACAAAAACTCCCATACATTCCTTGCCCACACATATGCATAGCTTCCCCCATTTTCAACACCCCCTGCAGAATACATTTGTTACAACAGATGAATCTACACTGACATGTCATTATCACCCAAAGTCCATAGTTTACATTAGGATTCACTCTTGATTTTGTATATTATATGGGTTTGGACAAATGTATAATGACATGTATCCATAATTTAATATCATACAGAATATTTTCACTGCCTAACATGAATACAGTTTTATTGGAACACAACCATATTCATTTGTTACATCTTACCTATGGTTGCTTTCATGATACAACAGCTAATCTGAGTAGCTGCAACAGAGACCACACGACCCATGAAGTCTAAAAGATCCTGTTGCAGTATCAGAGATGTCAGTTTGAGGTATCCTTAATAAGATTCACTGAAACTCCATGCTGCCTAAACTTTACTTCTTTTCTTCATGTCTTAATGACACCCTACAGTTAGTGTTCCAAGTCTTCTTCCCTTTCCTCAATCCCTTCTCTGCCTGAACCTCCTCACTCTCAGCAGATACCTCACTTCTCACCTTATTAAGAACACAGAGCCTATTTATAAGTTACTTATTTCACTTCCTTTACTCCTATGTGAAACCAAAACTACTCAAAAAACAAACAAACAAACCTGTAAGGCCTAGCGGTATCTTCAGTGTCTGGCAGACGTTTGTTCAAGTCCCAGCTTTGCACTTACTGGTTTGTGATCCCAGGCAAGGCCTCAACCTCTAGGTCTTACCATATATAAATCTAGCTGACAAGCCTAGCTCAGAGGACCGCTGTCAAGGTGAAGTGAAACAACATGTACTTGGCATAGAGCAGGCACTCGATAAATGCTTTCTTCATTCCATCTGACACCAAAACACTAAAAGGTCACATTTATCGAAAGCATACTGTGTGTCAGATACCTTATATTCATTATCTCATTAAATTTTGAGAGAAATACCCAGATAGGGGTTCCTGGGTGGCTCAGTTAATTAAGCGTCCGCCTTTGGCTCAGGTCATGATCTCAGGGTCCTGGGATCGAGCCCCACATCAGGCTCCCTGCTCAGCAGGGAGTCTTCTTCTCCCTCTGCCCCTCCCCCTGCTCGCGCTCTCTCTCTCTCTCTCTCTCTCTCTCAAATTAATAAAATCTTAAAAAAAGAGAAATACCCAGATAGAAGCTAAACCATACTGTCTACCCAAACATGTTTCATCAATTACCACCTTTCACTCTCAGTTCTCATCTCTGATGACTTTGCTCCTGTCCACATACAGTCATACACAGAAACATGCTCCATTCTCCTCTCAGCCCTGCCACAATCTCATATTAAGGTGTTTTATCTCCTTTCCTGAAACAATAAAAAAATCCCACTCATGCCTCAATTGCTCACAACTTGGTTTCTTTTGTTTGGTTCAATCTATGAAAACAGCTATTCCCATTTAGGAACAAATGGTTCCCAAGATTACCAATAATTATTAGCTGCCAAAAATAGATGGTTTTGTGTTGGTACTTATTCTGTTTTACAGCAAATACTATTCTAATCACAAAGATTAAACAGACACAAAACAAAACTCTCCTTGGCTGCCATAACAACTCACTCTGGTGGTTTCCTTTGCTTTTCTGAGCACTTCTTTTTGGTCATCTTCATTGGCCTCTACCCTCTTCCCCATCCCTCTCTCTTGTCCTCTCTACTCTTCTCTCCCCTCTTCAGTTTACTTTCTAGGACCTTGGCTTCAACCAGCAGTACTATGCAAATCTAAATTAGCTGTGTCTAGCCCTAACATTCTTTAAACTTTTTCTTTAAATTTTTTATCCTTTTTCCAAACCATGGGCGAAATGTCTATTCATATTTCAAACTCAATCAAGGGCAAAACCAAAGCTCCCTTAAAATTAAGTCTTTCTCCTGAATTCTCTACTTTGCTAAATGATGCCATCATTGAAAGTTAAACTCATAGAATCATCGTTTCTTTCTTACTCTCCAATACCTTGACCCCAGCAGCTGCCTCATGTTTATCTCTAAAAATGTTTCTCCTGTCTCCTTATCCTCACTTCCCAATCCATCTTTGATCCTTACAGTTCTAATATTTCCCTCACTGCTGCAGTAAAATTGGTCCTGCTAACATCACTGATATCCTTTATGTTGCAAAACCCGACAGACTCATTTCAGGTCTCCTTTAACGCTATTCCTTTGGTAATATTTGCAACTATCATTCTCTCTTTCTTAAAAGTTTATTCCCTTGATTTATAGTTTCCTTCATACACATGCCACCTATGTGACCTCTTATCATTGGTATTTCCCTCTATTATACAACTTATTTACATCACACACTTGGCTAGGAGCTCCTTGAGATTAGGGGCCTATGTCTGCTAATACATAATAAGCACAAAGTAAATATCTATTAAATTAATGAGTGAATTCTCTTTCTGTTAATTCTATTCCTACTGTCACCACTCTGATTGAGCCTCTGGTTCCCTCTCACCGGGGCTATTATAAGTTTCCTAACCGGCTTCCTCCCTTTCAGTCTGCTCCAAACATTTCCAGGTATAGTTGCCAAGTACATTTTCCTAATGTAGATCTCTGGATCATGTCAAAAACCATTCAATTGCTCACAAAATTCAACCGAACCTAAGAATTTGGAATTCAAAGCCACTAAAATAAAAATCCAATGTTCCCTGCATGGTTTTCTAAGACTATTATATAATAAAAACCCAACACCCAACATGGCCTTTCAAGTTCCTTGTGCTTTGGTTCCCAAACTCCCTCTACTGCAATTTTTTATCCTTTAAGGTCTGCTTTCTCCATAATGCCTGATTCTTCATAAGTCCTGATCCTATATGTATTAATAACTTTTGATCTTCATTATTCTAATCCATATAGCATTGTACATACTACGTTGATGAGCCATAAGATTTCTAGCCTATTGTTATCAATAGTGATTGGCCTTTTGAGTGACCTACTTTGCAAACTCCCTGAGAGCAAGAGCTATGTATTCTTTATCTCATATTCCACTTCATAATGCATTTTCAACAAACACCCGGTGAATTAATACTTCACTGTGTCATATGTATTAAAATACTTTGCATTCAATTATTTCCCATCTAAAAAATACTGTCCCTTAATTCCCAAGTTCTTCTCCATCTTCAATCCTAGCCCATCCTTCCCTTTCCCAGTGAAACTCCCTTGAAAGGATTGTCACAGATGCAGTCTCTTCTCTCATACCTCCCATTCTCTTCTTAGCCCATGGCAATCTAGCTTCCTGTCATCCCTCCACCCAAAACAGTCTTGCAAAATTAATCACAATCTCTTTGTTGTGAAATAGAGTGTGCCCTTTTTAGTCTTTAACTTACTTCACATTCCTGCTGAAAGATGATCCCAAGTTCTTGTCTTGAGCCCAGAATTCACCTGAGCTCCTTATTTACACATCCAGTTCTGTACTAGACATCTTCAGCTGAGTGTCAAACCCAGCAGAGTACCCAATAAATATTTGTTGAATAACGAATACCTCCCAACTTGCTCTTCTTGGTTTAGATCAGTGTTTCTTACTCTATTTTATCCTATGCCCTCTATTTAATAAATATGTAAAATCTTATGCTCCCCCACTATCAAATACATTCTGACATAGCTGCCCACCCTTCACCCAGAGGCTTTTTGGATGATGAAAATGACCAACCCTCTGCATGTTTCCATCAGACATCAAACCAAAATGGTTCTAGGGAGCATTGGTTTCCGATGTTTAAATTATTAAAACAGTAGTATTTGCTTAATTTTCAAATATAAAATTATAATATTAAGTATGTTTGATAGGCTTTTTTAAACAATATACAGCAACTTGGAGATCCTGACAAGCCCTTTGGGGAGTCACCCTTCTTCTACTGCTCATCCTCCAACCTGAAAATCCCAGAGATAGGCGCTCTCTAAGACAGAGTACAGCTCTAAAATTGTGTGACTTTAGGGCGCCGGGGTGGCTCAGTTGGTTAAGCGACTGCCTTCGGCTCAGGTCATGATCCTGGAGTCCCTGGATCAAGTCCCTGAATCGAGTCCCGCATCGGGCTCCCTGCTCGGCAGGGAGTCTGCTTCTCCCTCTGACCCTCCCCCGTCTCATGTACTCTCTCTCATTCTCTCTCTCTCAAATAAATAAATAAAATCTTTAAAAAAAATTTAAAAAAATAAAATTGTGTGACTTTAGGTTATAAAGTGTTTAAATGTTTTTGATCCCTAAGCATAGTGGGCACTAAAGCAATAAACACTTTGAGCAAATTATAGAAAAGCATTAAAACACAAGTAAATTATTTTAAAACTTAGTTTATACCTGGAATTTCCCCCTTCCTCTCCCTCATCTTCTCTCCTCTACTCTCCCTTCACACTTCTTTTTTTTTTTTTATGGTTTATTTATTTTAGAGAGAGAGAGAAAGAGTGCAAGTGAGCACAAGAGGGAGGGGCAGAGGGAGGAGAGAGAATCTCAAGCATACTCCACACTGAGTGCAAGCCCAACACGGGACTCAATTTCACAACCCTGAGATCACGACTCAAGCCAAAACCAAGAGTCAGTCACTTAACCAACTGTGCCACCCAGGTGTCCCCCTCCTTTCACACTTCTAACCCCAATTCCTTCCATTTTCTTTCCTCATTTTCACTGTATTGATCACAGAGTGTGTTATCCCTATAAGCAGCTGAAATTTATTTTTTTCTGGAGGCCAGAAAAGTAACTTGTCCATTTTGGAATTTTTATGAGGAAATACAAGTGACCATCTTCTTGGCCATGCCTAGTAGTCCAAGTAGTCCAAAAAAGAAAAATTTTCCAAGTTGCTCTGGGGAAGTCATCCAAGCAAGGTTGAAAACAAGAGGTCTGCTATGTGCTTAGAGGGACTTACTTCCAGATCTGCAGAAGCTGGAGGGGAAGTCTTAACTTTCCTTGTGCTCACATCTTCATTTTCCTGTATCCTGACAGATCCTACCTTTGAACTGTTAGGATGCTAAGCTACTCTGCTAAATGAAGTACTTTGCTCTTCCTTCAGTTTATTAAAAAAAAAAAAAAAACAACCCTTGAAAACAGCTAAGGGGTATTTTTTCATATCATATTTTTGTTACTATAACCCTGTCTTTTCACCCCCAATGATCTAGCACATATTTAAGAGAGTTCGCCCTTCCAACAAAAGAAATCACACATTATTAAATCTGTTCTTATAAATGTCTCAGGGGAAGAAAAATATTACCATCTTCATTTTCAGAGCACTCTACAAGGAGTCTGTGAATATTAAAAGGCATTTATTTTTAGCCTTCAATTCACTCTTTAAGGACACACTCATTAGAGCTATGACAATATAGACAATTCTGAATGGCTGAGAGATTGGACACCCTTTCCTAAAAGAGCTACACTGGCTGACAATCAAGTTCAAGGCTCCAAGAACCTTGTAACATCAACTGTTTAAGCCAAAAAGCAGAAGCAAAGACCTGAATAACTTAACCAAAATCCTATGCAGAAAATATACCAGTGTGCAGGTAAATGACTCACCAAAAACTTTCTGAGCCTGGGGTTCCAAAAGTTTTGTAAAATGTTTCTCAATTTTCACTCCATGCCCCAAAGTCCAAACAAATTATATATGTTGAACCATTATAGTTGATTCGTGTGCTTCTCTTCAAATTTTCTAAAAGGAGTACACAGAAGCTGAACTGATAAAAGCCCTACTACCTAATCATGATTCATATCACAAGTCTAAACCCTTGTGATGTTAAAGCTAAGGACTTGTTTTCCATTTTTCAGTGTCTGTGGCCTCTTTCTAGGCATTAGGATTCTATTATCCTTTAAGTAAACTTGTCATTGTTTGTCTAATACGTAAATTAAGAATACAGTTTCCTATTCCGTGTAAAAAGGAATTTATGGGACAAAACTGAAAAAAAGGAGACTCAAATTCACTTTTAACATTATATTACGAGGTAAATTGTTTCTCTCTCCTTTATTGCTTTTCTCATTCTTAATTTCACCTTTCCCTCCATCTTTTCTATTTAAAGCCCCACAGAAAGGAGCATTTATAAGTTTTGCTATGGCACCCTGGACTCATCAGCAGGGGTAGCTACAACCAAAAGCATAATGAAATGTCTTTCCCTAACAGAAAATGTATAGGGGGATTTTTTCAATTGCTACATAATCCTCACTACTATTAAGTTGTCAGGAAGGCTTTTGGGGATGTGTTAAGCACAACATTAGGCTGAGATATGCAAGTTTAGTTTTAGGAGCTAGGGGAAAACCATATTGCTTCTGCAAAATAGAGGTATAAATAATTTAAGGATAGAGAAAGGGGGGGTCCCAAGAATAGAAGAAAACATGTAGGGAAGCTGGATGGAGCATGAGGGAAGAAGGGTCAAAGAGAGAAATCTCCAGTGTTGGCAAACTAAGAAGGTATTTCACAGAGGAGAATGTTCAATAGGGATGTTCAAGTGGTTTGATGTGGGATATGCAAAGTAAACTCCGAACCCACCCCACCTCATCTCTCTTTCAGTAAAAAATACTGTAAAATTTTACTGAGTAAGATTTGCTGCTCACTCACTCTTTGTAAAAGGGTACTCTATTAGAGAACCTCAATGAAAGCTGAGGTCTGTGGCTGTGGGTTGCCCTTGGACAAAAACAGAAAGATGTTTTGTATATATAAGAGACTGAGGGACAGCTGACATCTATGTTGCTCAAGGAAGGCCCAGGTTTTGATGCCCAGATTTAATCTACATAGCCACATGCTTCCTGTGTAACTAGAGGCCAGTCACTGAATCTCTCTGATTCTGCGTTTTCACCACCGTGAAATGAAGGTAATGATAACAGACTTTGGGGTGGTTGTGAGAATTATGGCTAATATGTATAAGATATCCACTATATGGAAGTTACCCTTTTGATGATGATTTTTTTTTTTGCTATTTTTGTTGTAGCTGCTAAAAACTCTGGCCAAGTCTATGACTCAAAAAAACCCACAAAACAAAAACAAAAAACCTTTGAAATGCATGGCCTTCATATGTGTGTTATTTTTTTTTCCAAAGTCTTAAACTAATTTATATTTTCTCTATTCCTAATTGTTTAGTTATTATTTATATCTATCATATTACATTACAACCTACATCAAAACCCTTGTAAAACGTAGTTTGTGTGTATGTGACAGAGTTTTTCTGCCTCTTATGTTCCCAGTTTCCCCATACTGAATTTTAGGGCATGATGGGAGTCTGTGAATTTTCTTCCACTTCAGATGCTGCTGCCATGTTTATGGTTTCATGGAGTTGTCTGACCAATAATTGGAATGACCTTGGCATTGATCAAAACCTGCCCTGTACCTTGTCCCTTTTGTCATAAAAAGGTGATTCCAATCTGGGATTAGCAGGGGAGCATGTCTGTGGAAACCTGGTCTTATCTTCTTTGTCATTATGTCATCACCATCTTAGCTGACCAGACCCAACCATCATATTCATGGCAAAATGTCTGCCCATCCATAGGAGGCAAGAAAAAACAAACAAACAAGGGACAGATAATGTTCCCATTCGACACCTGAGGGAAGCAAGGCCCAAAGATGTCAGTGATCAGCACAGAGCTTTCATCAACACAAAACTGGAATTAAAACCAAGCCAACCACTTTCCTGCATCCTGAACACTAGAAAATGTGACCTCTTAACACACACTGATTAGTCAAGCAATCTATAGCTTGTCAGCACATCAAAGCATGGGCAGATTTACTTGATCCTGCTGAAGATTATAAAAAGAACAATCTGCAGATAATAGCTTCTACTGGCAGAGCTTATGCAGGGGGCAGGGCTCCTATCCTATCCTAGAAGGACTGGGGCTGCATGAGCCTCATCTCTACCTTTGGATTCTATTGCTCATCCATGAAAGCACTGAAACCTCAATACCACTAGTGTAATAAAAAGGTAGCATCTAGTTCCTAACACAAAGCTCAAGGAACTTTTAATTTTACATAAAGGAAAACAAAACTTTAAAATCAATATCAGATGCTTCAGACACTTAACAAGTGTGTTCGTTTTTCCTTTCCTCTGATAACTTTTGAAGACACCACAAAGATTTGGATTTCTAAACTTTCTAGGAGTGGTTTTTTGTTTGTTTGTTTGTTTTTGTTTTGGCTTAGCAAAGAGCAAAGTGTGCAATATTATCAGATTTCTATATCTAGGAATACAAAGCCTACAAACAAAAGATTTGGGAAGGTTCCCCTTGCCCCAGTGGTTAGGTAGGAAATACCTAGCTCTCCAGTACCCAAAAATGCCAGGTGCTTACAGGATAATGCTTATACCTACATTGAGGGGAAAAGGAAACATTCATTCTCTACTAGCAAAAGCTTTGAAACAGTTAATCCTCAATAAACTGAGCATGCAGGAATCTTAGCTGATTTTCAGGCCTGATTATCTATTCCTTAACATGTCTTTACACATAGTTTTTACAACTATATCAAGACAGAATATCTCTAGCTTTTACCAAAAGTACTTAATGATAACACAAGGAGAAATTGGCAAAATGCTTGTAAGATTGACTAGACATGAAACTAGTAAGCAAAAGACAAAGTATTACTGCCCAGGTACTAATATGGATTAGCAAAAAACAACAATGACATTCCTAAATAATAAACTTTTTCTTTTAAGAGCTAAAAAAACCCAATAATTTTAATTTAACAAGCTTAATTTACATAAAAGGGAACGAAATCAATATTATGAGAAAAAATCTGCATAACTGGTATAATTAATTACATCTCTCAAACAAAAGATCTTTATATTGTGCTTCTCTATCAATCTAAGATTGTAGGCAATGATTACAATGGCACCGTACAGATTATCTAGAACATCATGTCCACGCAGACAACACAACAATCCAACTTGTTTTCACAGGAAGAAACCACACTTAGATCCATCAAGAAGGTCACCAATTAGTTTTACTCTTGTCCCTCCCACCCACCCCTCAGGTTTTAATCATCTGTTGTACAGCAACTGTTGTAAATTATGGGTAACAACAACCTTGGAACTTCAATACCAATATAAACCAATACCCCACTGCCACCGTCTTGGCAGTTTGCCACATATGCTATTTTAAAGTTAGGCATTAGGAGGCAGCAAATGGCTCAAAACCACAGGCACAGATAAATATTGTAGGAAGTTGGAAAAGAGACCTAAAGCTGCAAAGGCAGAGAAAACAGACCTCATCTTAAACACAGACTTCCAGGAATTTAGATTTGTTATGAGGAACAGCTAGAAGGGAAATGGGTTTGGCCCTCATAGAGAGTTGTAAAACTATCTGGATTCCATTCCCCATTTCTGCAGCTCTAAGAAAGGCTGATGGTCACCTGAAGGGTTAAACAACATAGGTCTTGGTTTCCTTTAATCTTGTTTTGTTTCTTGGCTCCAGAAACAAAGGTTTCTTGGTTGCCTATGTGGAATTCTCAGGTCGCACTTGCTTTGGCAATGCCCATGCTAATGCATATTCTGTTCAAGCCATCACGGAGACATTAGAACTGATGCGGCCCCATATCACTTCATTCTGACTAAGGCATTTACATATTTAAAGCATGCACCATAGTTACTCAGAAATGCCAATGCGGCATCTACGTTAAAAAAAAATACTTGTGACACGTACTCTAATTCAAGGAATTATGTCTTCAGATAACACATATGTGTCTTATTTGGGGAAAGATGAAAACAGACTTTTCACTTTCCTAAAGGGAGAAAAATACCTCTAAATGAAGCATTTTTATTTTAGTTACAATGCTTGACTAAGACATGTAGCTTAAGCCACCTTAAAAATTGTTTGATTGGTTTGTAATATCAAAACAACTCTTGTCTTTCTCTGGGTATTTACTTTGAAAAAATAAACTCATATAATTTATAGAAGAATTTTATTTCAAGCACAAATAGAAAAGTCCTCAGAAAATATGACTACTAGGAATCAAAACTATAAATGTATGAGGAAGACTGTGTGGTGCATGAAACAAGAAAACATCTCCAAAGATAGTTCCCTACAATTTTTACATTGTTTCTTAAACTGTTGTGCTAAGAATGCATACATTATGTGCCACACAATACTTAGCTATCAGAACATACAGGATAGAGCAGTAATGAAAAACACATTCAGTATTATGATAGTAATATTGTGATAAACAATTATACCAAACCAAAAGTAATTGCTCTCTAAAAATGCAAATGCTCCACAAAACCTATTTTCCGTCTAGGCATGCATGATGATTCCAAACTCCTCCAATAACCAAATTTCAGCTTTATTACAACTGACTATCAAAAGTAATTGAAGAAAATATCACACATTACTTACTGTTTCTGAGATTTCTATGCCATCTTTCTGAATTCAAAGGGGTGGAGAAGAATTACTGCCACGAGGAAGTCTAGCAGGCAAAAAGAGGGAAAACAGCAAGTATTAGTTGTCTGAAATATTAACATCTTCAGGTTTTCTTGAGGTACTTCCCACAAGATCCCAAAGCAAAGAAGAAAAAGGAAAAGTTGGAGAAAAACATCACACACATCCCAAGCTGACTTTCTCCACAAACCCATGCAGCTCCAAACTTTAAAGTAAAGGCTCAAATTGTTGAGCATCCTGATTGAGCAAATATCCAACTTCGGTATCACTGGTTACGTACACAATTTCAGTAAGACGAATGCATCTCCAAAATTACTGTTACTTTAATGTATTATCCAGATTTTCCCCCTGTTTCTCTCCCTTTCTCCCTTTTCCATTCACATTTTTCTTCCTACAAAATGCACATAGGTCTGTTCTTCCTTGTACCCTGAGTCAGGCCTGGCTTTGAAATGCATTTCAATCTCTCAACACAGACTGCTTTCATTGCATTTAGAGTCCCACTAAGGCCCAGCTTTAAAAGCTACTGATTCTTTTTTTCTTTAGCCTTCCTCACAAAGGAAGGGTATTTTGTAAATTACCAGCTCGTTCAGATCAACAAAAGGTACTTTCATAGAAAGCCCCATTTGATTTTGCTCAAATTTGATTACAAGGATGGAGAAAAGGAAAGGAAGTCAAAAAGAAAAACCCCAGATGGCTTTTTCATTCATCTCAGTGAATGAGCTTTATCTGTGCCTTTTGAAACTGTAGCAGTGGAAAAGCATTTCTGTTGGCTTAAAAAACTTGACAAAAATTATTGGTTTGCCATTTCTCATGTAACAGCCATTGGGAACTGGATGAAAAGACTTTTTCATGGGATCGCCTGCTTGGATCAAAATAATGGAGATTAGGTATTTCATTATAAATTACAGTGGGAGATAGAGCAGGCTGTCATATTAATAGCAACCTGCTCATGGCCTTCAATGGTAGCTATTCTCCTAGACAAAGGACCAAGGGGGTTGTCTATTGAACTTGTACTTTAGGCCTGATCAATTTTCTATCATCAAGGCAAAAGGTGAGATGACTAACAAAGGAATTCACACATGAGTGACCTCATAAGCCTACAGATAAAACAGCTTAAAGAAGCAAAATACATCCTGAAATTATGGATGATAAACTATATAAAGAAGAAGACAGAGTCTGAGAGCAGGAAAAGGAAAGAGCAATAGTCTATAATTCTCCTCTCTCTTCTTGGCCAAATGGACACATTAAAAGCTACTTGTTTTCAGCTGCAGATAATTGCAGCATTTGGGTTATAGTGGTCGGCTCTAAATCCTTCAGCGCACTTTTTTTCCTCAGCACAGCTCCAGTCATTTCACTCGCTCTTAACAACAGCATTGTGTTCAAGACAAAGCTTCTACCAAGAGTCACACTTAAAAATAAAAACTAAAAAGAATCACAAGCAACACAGGCTTCCAGATATTACACAGTAGACTGTGCGTTTGTTATTTGCTTCAGGTTTCCAGCCTCTCGCCTGCCTCTCGTGCACTGACTTGGAATCTAAAGCTTTTCAAAGACTAAGCTGTACCTGACACTAAAAGACACAGAATCTTAACGAAGCAGAATGAAACGTGTGACTCCATGAAGACTCTCTCGGAAGAGAGTGAAGATAAAATACTAATCCAAAGAACTAGTGCAGGACAGGTGATTAATTTTTATCCAATCACAAGGACTACTTTAGATTCCAAATTGAAGTTGTCCAAATCACTGTAGAAATTGCTAAAATTGTCTTCCCTGTTACATTTCCATGGAATTTTCTTCAACCTTTCTTAAAAAAAAAAATAACTGGCATTTCTGCCCTCTAGTCTCAGTATTCCTTGAATTCAGGATGGTAATAGAGAATTTATGTTCCAGAGATAAAACCCAGGTTACCAAAGGTTACTGTTACCTGGAGATGCAGATACTCTGTAAGACTCTGCATACTACATAAAGCTAATGCAGAGTAAAAATACATGTGAGCTGGGCACCTGCCTGGCTCCATCCATTAAGTGTCTGTCTTCAGCTCAGGTCATGATCCCATGGTCCTGGGATTGAGCCCCGAGTTGGGCTCCCTGCACAGCAGGGAGTCCACTTCTCCTTCCTCCTTTGCCCCTTCCCCTGGCTTGTAGTTTCTCTCTCTCTCTCAAGTAAATAAATAAAATCTTTTAAAAAATACATGTGAGCAGGATATATTTTTACTGTGCTGCATATTTTTTAAACCCAAAGAGTAGTATAAGATTATCAATGTAAAAGGACTTCCAACTGCCTAAAAGCTTGAGAAAATACCATAAATATCACCCATGACAGCAGCTGTCAAAATAAGACTATATTTGAAAGGGCACTCTTGACAGGTGTAATGACCCCCCAAATCTTGGTCACAAGCAGTCTCAGTACACACTCACACATATAGTAGTGATGACATAAGGAAGGTCATTTATATGTAGTTCAATAAAACAGGATATAGTGTAATCTGAGGCATATATACAAAAGAATCTGCATTTTTGTAAATGTCCTTTGTTTCTTTAGAACCCTGGATCCCTCAACTATTTGAACTATTTGGAGAGATCACAAAGTTATTAAGGGGGAGTTAAACAACATTGATTGAAGCCGGTGTGCAGGAAAGCTCTTTCTACTATTGATGTAAATGTGGATGGGTATAAGTTTTCCGGAGGGTAACTGGACAGCATTCTTCAAAAGTTTGAAAGCCTTCATAACTCTTGACCTAGTTATTCCACCTCTAGGAATCTTCCGAGTAGAAACCATCAAAAATGCAGATAAAGATTTTGTTTTCCACAAAGATACCTATACAGTGAGTCAGACAGTAACAGGATAGTGGTTAGGATTACAAATTCTAGAGCCAGACTAGCTGAGTTCCAATTACAACTTGATCAACTTCCAATTACAACCTTATAACTTTGGTAATTAACCTCTCTATGTGTCAGTTTTATTACCTGTAAAATGGGAATCTTTAAAGTGTGTTATGAGAATTAAACGAGTTAACATATATAAAACACTTAAAAAGTGACTAACACAGTAAGTACTGAGTAAGTATTAGATATTGTTATTATTACTATAAATGCTCAAAATCTGGAAAATTATCAGCTCAATTGTGATAAATAAATACAATAGAATGCAATATGCCCACTCGAGATCTTGTTTCATAGTGACATGGAAAAATATTCATACTTAGTGAAAAACTCAGTATTCAAAAATCTCTGTATTATGTGACCTCAACAATATCTATATCTATATCTATATGTCTATATCTATATCATATTTATGTGCATTATGTGGCAATAGTATTTATTCCTGAATAATGTAATTTCAAGTGATATTATTTCTTTTTATATTTTTTGATTTTTAAATTTTGAATGAACAATTTTAATTTTTTTAAAAAAATCCTTTTTAAAAAGATTTTATTTATTTATTTGAGAGAGAGAGAGCAGGAGCAGGGGGAGGGGAAGGAGCAGAGGGAGAGAGAGAAGCAAACTCCCCACTGAGCAGGGAGCCCAATGTGGGGCTCGATCCCAGGACCCCAGGATCATGACCTGAGCCGAAGGCAGATGCTTAACTGAGACAACCAGGCACCTCCCCAAAATTCTTATTTTTATAAAAGTTAGTTTATGAAGAAGTAGAACTAGGGGGAGCCCCAAAGACCATGCAGTGTTTATCTAATAGAGGTAGACCAGGCTATGGGGAAAGTCAGAATCTAGTTCTTAGTTCTTAGCCCTAAGATCTGGAGATGAGATGTGCTTCAATAACTGGGAACTAAACTTAATCCCTAAAATGCAAAAAAGTAAAATCTAAGCATAATAGATCCACAAAATTCCCACCCGAAGAAGTTGTCAATATCTGGGTTAGCAAAGGTATCTGACAACAGGAAAATCCAGCCAAATGACTCAGGGATGAACCCGGGGAGATATACACAATGCCAACATATATAGGATGTATGTAACACAAACAGCTTTGATTCAGTTAGGGGCAAAAGACAAAGCCAAGGAATCATAAACATAAGAAGTTTCAACAACAGGGCCGGAGTAGTGACCTAATCAATTGCAGTGGCAGCTAAATATAGACTATAGGGTGCAACCAAGGAAAGGACTCTCTATGGAATGTCTAGAAAAGGGAGTAAAGGCCAAGAGGTAGGCAGTTGCTTTCCCTCTTCCTACCCATGGGGAGCTAGAACCTGAAGACAGAAAGGGAGGTGTATGGAAGAGCAGAACCCTGCCCCCAAACCCTGCTGGGCCTTTTGTCAAGCCTGAACTAGGGGGTAGGGGAAGGATGGGGGTGGGAGGGTAAGGACAGGGAAATGTGTGAGCCTAGTAATTGGGCTGTGCTAGTCTTTAGTAACTAACAGTGACTGGAAAGTTACCAAAATCTCCCAAATTATTATTAAGAATCAGGAATGTGACAGAGCATAGTTGAAGGTGAAGAAAGCAGAACTGAATTACTCAATACATGACTTACATGTGTATTATGCCTTTATTGCAAGAAAAAGTGTCAAAGCTAAGTGCTAGACTTTTGAAGAGACGTCAGTTAATAAGAAACAACATTCAAGAATATGAAAATGCCATATGATCCAACAATTCCACTTCTGGATATATATCCAAAAGAATTGAAAGTAGGGACTCAAACAGATATTTGTACATGCAGCATTATTCACAATAGCTAAAAGGTAGAAACAACTCAAGTGTCCATAGAGAGATGAATGGATAAACAAAACGTGGTATTTTCAATGGAATATTATTGGATATTCAATGGAATATTATCCAGTCTTAAAAAGGAAATTCTAATACATGCTACAACATGGATGAATATTGAAGATATTATGCTAAGTGAAATAAGCCAGATGCAAAAGGACAAATACTCACATTCTGCATGGAGCACTGGGTGTTATGCACAAACAATGAATCATGGAACACTTCATCTAAAACTAATGATGTAATGTATGGGGATTAACATAAGAATTAAAAAAAAAAGGAAAGGGAAAATTATAAAAAAAAAAGGACAAATACTGTATAATTCCACTTGTATGAGGTACTTAGAGTAGTCAAACTCAAATAGACAAGAGAGTAGAATGGTGGTTGCCGGAGGCTAGGGGAAAAGGAAAATTTGGAATTATTGCTTAATGGATACAGAGTTTCAGTTTCTCAAGATAAGAAGGAGTTCTGGAGATGGATGGTGGTCATAGTTGTACAACGAAGTGAATGTACTTAGGGCCACTGAACTGTACACTTTAAAAAAATGGTGAATTTTATGTTATGTATATTTTACCACAATTTTTTAAAAGAATATGAAAAAATACAATAAATAAAATAAAAAAGAATATGAAAATATTGCTTCCTGAATGCCAACTCTTTCATCTTATTATCATCCAATGGCAAGGAGAGGAAGGGGGGGAAAGGTAGGAGAAGAGGAAGGGAGACAGTGAGAGAGAGTAGAGAGAGAGACAGAGAGAGAGACAGAAGGGCTGCTATGTGCTGTTAGTTGTGCAATCTGTACAGTTCACCCAGAGACCATGGGGGTAAAATGGGGGTGAAATCCAGCCACGATTTATGCTGACCAAGTGGTATGTCCTAGGGCTGGACTTCAATAGCTGGGAGGAAGGGTGCTATTTTGTAACTCATCCACCCAGAAGGAACATCTTATTAATCTGCAGAATGGCACTGCATGTGTCAACAGGCCTTGGAAGGGAGCCAGACTGGTATGCAGACAGATTAAGAATGATGATTTAGATTGAGTGGCAGAGTTGGTTATGTGCTCTTTATCAGTGAACTGGCCACCAATTCTCTGGGATAACCTTCTGCCTGGGAGTTTCATCATTGTCTTCTTCACAAGCTCTTCCCTGCCATCAATACAACCAACAGTATCTCACGCACCAAGGCATATGATATGATATGAGTAAAATAATATGTAATATATAATTTGGCTTCTCTAAATGAGACAAGATAAATTGACTCCAGGTCTAAAACACATGCTCTTCACTTTTCAGAACTACAGGGAACCCCGTTCTTATACCACTTGTCTGTGGATGGTATTTAAAATTTAAATTTCTAACCCTGACTTTCCACCCAAATTAATGCCATACTTCAGGTAAGCTACAGGACATTTCTAAATATATCCAAAATATCTATTTGCCCCATCCCACCAAAAAACAGCTCCCTTTCCTAACTTCTCTGATTCTGTTCATGTGTGACCCTAAGTGCCCAGACCCATTATACTGGCAATATATTTGAATCCTCCCTTTTCCTTGTGCCTTACGGTCAATCAATATGGGTCCATTTTTTTCCCTTGATATGTTATATCCAGACCTTCCAGACCTTTCCTGAGGTCATATATGGTCCTGAAAATATAATAGTTTCTCAGTGTTCTTTAATTGATCCTCTTGTCTTCTCTATGGCCTCATTCAGGAAGAGTGGTAATTCCCTTGATTAACTCTATCAACTTGCTCACTCATCTTCCTTGAAACTCTCCCTCTGTGGCTTCTTGGACTCCAACCACTTCCCTGATTCTCTAATCCCTCCAATTCCGTGTTTCTGACTCCACCAACTTCAGTGAGGGACTCTCCTTCATCCCCAAAAAGCACTTTGACTTGATCTTCTTCATACTACACATCTCTGGCCATCTCTCCCTCTTTGGGATCACCTATGATCTATATGCTAATGACTCCCAAATCCACCCTCCAGCACCAGTCCTAAAGCCAGCTCAAGTTCAAGTTCAATATGCTAAAACCTAACCCATTGTCTTCCACAACTCTGCAGGGAATGAGGGAGCAAGTGAGAAGGGGGGACAAGGGGAGAGAGAGAGGTAGGAATAGAGAGAGAAAGAAATAGAGAGAGCCCAAACATGCATTCTTCCCATTCTACATTTTTTTAAAGATTTACTTTAGAGAAAGAAAGAGAGAGAGAGAGCGTGCGCAAGCAGGTGGAAGGGCAGAGGGAAAGAGAGAGAATCTCAAGCAGACTACCCACTGAGCACAGAGACTGATGTGGGACTCCAACTCACGACCCTGAGATCATGACCTGAGCTGAAATCAAGGGCCTGACTCTCAACTGACTGAGCCACCCAGGTGCCCCCCCTTTCTAGATTGGTAAAAAGCAACTCTTAGTTTCTCAAGCAACAAATGGCCATCCTTGTTGGTTTTTCTGTGTCAACCTCTAAGTAATCAGCAAAACCTTGGAATTACATCTTACAAATTTCTCTATGGTTTCTCCTCTTCTTTTCAATCAAACTCCTATTACTCTAATTAGGATCTGAAGCAGCGATGACTTAAGCAACTATAGTAACCTCCAAACTGAGCTTCCTTCCTAATCCTCAAAATTCATCCTCCACCTGGCCATTACAATGATGTTTTTAAAGGAAAAATCTACCCATGTCACTGTTCTAACTGAACCTTTCAATGCTATCTAGTGCTGTAGAGCCTTACTAACCAAAATGCATCACCTGGAACCTTGTTAGAAATGCAGAAACTGGGACCTTACTCCAAGTCTAATGAATCAGATCTGCATCTTAACAAGATCTTCAGGTGATTCATATATTCATTCATGTTTGAGAAGCACTGATCTAAAGAACAAAGTACTATTATTATATCTTCACCCATAGGCTCTTCACAACCTTCACAAACTGGTGCTCATCTATCTTCCCAATTTCAACTTGAGCCCCCTCCCCTTCACACCACTTTTCCTGCCTCAGGACCTCTGTACAGTCATTCTTTGCCCAGAATACCCTTTCCTACTTTATCTGGCAATATCTGCCTCATCTCTTAAGAGTTAGACTAACTGTCACATCTTCTTACCACCTGTCAAGACCAGAAGTTTTATTTCAAGAGAATAAAAAAGAATAAGCAAGGTTAGAACACAGTATCCATACTAGACATAAGTATTTTTCATGAATTTTTTTTTCAATTTTATGTGTATAGATGCATACTGATCATGGTCTACAACGCATTTCTTACTACAAATAAAAAACAAAAAAAAAATGTCTTCATTAAGTTCAGAGGTTTTGTCAGAAGAGCCTCAGAGTTTTGCCATATGTGCATACCTCTTTATAAAACGGATTGAATTTTATAAAAGTAAATTTTTGCATGTCTGTTTCTCCATCAGACCATGAGTTCCTCCAGGGTGGGAGCTATAACTTTTCCATTTTTGAAAATCCAAATCCTAATACAATCAATGTTTATTGAATGAATGAATGAATGAATGAATGAATGAATAACAGCATTAATGAATTAAGTCCACTATTGTTCAGGAGAAGATCAATAGTTTCTGGTGTTGAGGCAAGCAGTAACAGAGGGACAAGAGTCACACCTTCGGGAGGTGGTCCAGGGTCCAAGAAATGGCTGTGGGCTCCAGCTAAACTGACTTCAATTTTGAATCCCTACTTTGTCCCTTATGACTGTGTCACCTTGAACAACTTATCTAACCTCACAGAGGCTCAACTTTCTCCTCTGAAAAAAGGGTATGTTATATATTTAATTTTCTAAGTGGTAAGATAAGTGAGATAACATTGCATGAAGTACTTAACACATTCTCTAGAACATAGTAAGTGCCCTGTAATTCTGTATTGGTATAAGAATTAAATATAATAATACTTACCACAGATCTGTGACATTGTAGGCATTCATGAACAGTAATTATTGTAGCTAGGCAATTTATTGGGATTTTTAATATGACAATAACCTACCAAAAAATAATTAATAAAATAATCTCATAATAATGTCAGTATGGTACAAAAACAGACACAGAGATCAATGGAACAGAATAGAGAGCCCAGAAATGGACCCTCAACTCTATGGTCAACTAATCTTCGACAAAGCAGGAAAGAATGTCCAATGGAAAACAGTCTCTTCAACAAATGGTGTTGGGAAACTTGGACAGCCACATGCAGAAAAATGAAACTGGACCATTTTTTTACACCACACACAAAAATAGACTCAAAATGGTTGAAAGACCTAAATGTGAGACAGGAGTCCATCAAAATCCTAAAGGAGCACACAGGCAGCAACCTCTTCGACCTCAGCCACAGCAACTACTTCCTAGAAACATTGCCAAAGGCAAGGGAAGCAAGGGCAAAAATGAACTATTGGGATTTCATCAAGATAAAAAGCTTTTGACAGCAAAAGAAACAGTCCACAAAACCAAAAGACAACTGACAGAATGGGAGAAGATATTTGCAAATGACATATCAGATAAAGGGCTAGTAACCAAAATCTATAAAGAACTTCTCAAACTCAACACCCAAAGAACAAATGATCCAATCAAGAAGTAGGCAGAAGACATGAACAGACATTTTTCCAAAGAAGATATCCAAATGGCCAACAGACACATGAAAAAGTGCTCAACATCACTCGGCATCAGGGAAATCCAAATCAAACCTCAATGAGATACCACCTCACACCAGTCAGAATGGCTAAAATTAACAAGTCAGGAAACAACAGATGTTGGAGGGGATGCGGAGAAAGGGGAACCCTCCTACACTGTTGGTGGGAATGCAAGCTGGTGCAGCCACTCTGGAAAACATATGGAGGTTCCTCAAAAAGTTGAAAATAGAGCTACCCTATGACCCAGCAATTGCACTACTGGGTATTTACCCCAAAGATACAAATGTAGGGATCCGAAGGGGTACATGCACCCCGATGTGTATAGCAGCAATGTCCACAATAGCCAAATTATGGAAAGAGCCAAGATGTCCATCAACAGATGAATGGATAAAGAAGATGTGGTATATATATATATATATATACACACATATATATATACACACATATATATATACACACACACACACACACACACACAATGGAATATTATGCAGCCATCAAAAGAAATGAAATCTTGCCATTTGCAACAATGTGGATGGAACTGGAGGGTATTATGCTGAGTGAAATAAGTCAATCAAAGAAAGACATGTATCATATGATCTTACTGATATGAGGAATTCTTAATCTCAGGAAACAAACTGAGGGTTGCTGAAGTGGTGGGGGGTGGGAGGGATGGGGTGGCTGGGTGATAGACATTGGGGAGGGTATGTGCTATGATGAGCGCAGTGAATTATGTAAGACTGTTGAATCACAGACCTGTACCTCTGAAACAAATAATACATTATATGTTAAAAAAAAAATAGAGAAGAAGATAGCAGGAAGGGAAAAATGAAGGGGGGAATCGGAGGGGGAGACGAACCATGAGAGACTATGGACTCTGAGAAACAAACTGAGGGTTCGAGAGTGGAGGGGAGTGGGGGGATGGGTTAGCCTGGTGATAGGTATTAAAGAGGGCACATACTGAATGGAGCACTGGGTGTTATACGCAAACAATGAATCATGGAACACTACATCAAAAACTAATGATGTAATGTATGGTGATTAACATAATAAAATTAAAAATGTGAAAAATAAATAATCTTATTTACATAACTATAAATAATTATATGAATATGTGTTTATATAAATTTATATAAATATTTATGCAAAGAATTAATAAAACAATTTCTTATTTTAACTTGGGATTAAAAATGAGACTCCCCATTCCCCACAGGAGAGTATCTTATTTTATTTCCTTTTTCTATAGCACATATCACTTTTAACTATTATATAATCCTTAATTGTATGTTTATTATTTAGCATCTGTTTCCTCAACCAGAATATAGGCTGCATGAAGGCAGAAATACTGTCTGCTTTGGTTACCAAGCACCTACATTAGTACCTGACAGAGGGAGAGTCAGCACTGAAAAAGTATTTGTTGAATAAATGGATTACCAGCTAAGCCTTTATGTCTTTCAAATATGGATTTGCCTTGGTCTGAGGGGGAGTTAAGAGTCTTTTCTGGTGAAAAAGAAAAGAGACAGATGGGACTGGCCACCCCCAAGCCAACCCTAAACAGGCCTTTGTTTTAAAAATCCTAGGCCTGTAAAATTAACAAGTCAGGAAATGACAGATGTTGGTGAGGATGTGAAGAAAGGGGAACCCTCCTACACTGTTGGTGGGAACGCAAGCTGGTGCAGCCACTCTGGAAAATAGTATGGAGATCCTCAAAAAGTTGAAAATAGAGCTACACTATGACCCAGCAATTGCACTACTGGGTATTTACCCCAAATATACAAATGTAGTGATCCAAAGGGGTATGTGCACCCCAATGTTTATAGCAGCAATGTCCACAAGAGCCAAACTATGGAAAGAGCCAAGATGGCCATCAACAGATGAATGGATAAAGAAGATGTGGTATACACACACACACACACACACACACACACACACACAATGGAATACAATGGAATATTACACAGCCATCAAAAAAACCCAAAACAAAATAAAACAAAATCTTGCCATTTGCAATGACGTGGATGGAACTTGAGGGTATTATGCTAAGTGAAATAAGTCATTCAGAGAAAAACAAGTATCATATGATCTCACTGATACGAGGAATTCTTTTTTTTTTTGAACTCCAAGTACAAACTTTATTTCTATTACAAGTATGTTAATAATAATAATAGTAGTAGTAGTAGTAAAATAAAAAGAGGGGATGGGGGCTCTGATACTTGGTTTTCAGGGCAAGCCATGGAGCTTAGGCCTCAGTCCTGATCCAGGCAGAGCTCAGCATGGCTCTGGTGGCAACAGGGAGCCCCCAGCCTTCTCCATCAGAAGACAGTAAAGACAAAGGAGCCATGCTCCCCACCAGAAACAGAAGGCAGTTACACCAAATGCCAAAGAAGCAGATTTAAACAAAGCCTCTAGTGCACTCACCTCTAGCTCAACTCATCTCCGAAGCCTTGTTCCTAACATATATTGCAACTGGCCTGAACACACTTCACCAGAGTGCCTCCATACACACAAGAGGCCCAAATTCTGGAGTGGGGAGGGACAGTACACAGGAGAGGGTACCTAAAAGTTCCCAAAGTGAGGCCCCAGCAGAGAAGAGAATCACTTCACTGATGAGTATCAGGTTTCCAGAACCCTCTCTCATCTCTCCACCAGGACTACACAGCACCAAGAAGCAGTGGCAATAGTATGTCAAAAGATGGAGCCCTGGTGGGCTGAGAGGCCATAACTTGTATTTCTGTGCAGCGAAAAGGCAGTAGCTAAAGATGAAACATTTCTCAACAGCCTCCCTGCTAACCCTCCCCCAAACCCTCAAACTCCCACAGCACAATCTCAAAAGACACAAAATGGCTATAACCTACAAAAAGTTAAAATCTGTAAAATCTCCCCTGCCCACAGAGCCCGGGAGATGGGGCCTGAACCGCAGCAAGTGCTGCTGTGCAGAAAAGATGGAACCACTGCGCAGGTTCTCTGTAACACCATTACTCCTCCTCCTCTTCCTCCTCTGCATCCCCAGCTCCCTGTTGCTTGGGGGGTTTTGCCTTTGCAGTTCTGTTTCGGTAGTTGGCAGCTGTGGAGGTGACCCGTGAGTTCCTGCCACCTTCACTCCTACCACTTACTCTGTACCTCCCTGAAGGCCCATGGGGGAAGGTGGGTACAAGATTTTCTGGGTAGAGATTTCACACTGGGTGAATCACTGGAACGTGTCCAGTGGCCATGGCTGTGTTATGGCTGTTTTGATTGCGTGCCCGGCCATCCTGGCTGTCTAAGTTTTTGAGCTTCAACACGCGAGGAGGGCTAGGCTGGCACCCAGGTCTGGGGCCTGATGTGGATGTTGACAATCGGTTACAAGTTGCTGTCATATTGTTAATGGGTCTCCTGGGTCGGGGGGAAGAGGGTAGGTGGGTCCTTTAGCCGTTTCCTGCTTGATATCATCCATATAACCAGAAGACAAGTCTCCCTGGTGTCTGACACGCCTCTTGGGCAGCTCTGGTGAGGTCTCTGGAGGCTGGAAATCCTGTCTAGGAATCCCCTCTGTCACATGTTGTTTGCTGTGGCTGGGCGTTTGTCACACTGGTCCTGGTGATGGAACAGCACCTCCTCCTCCAGCTGTACCCCACAGAATTCACATGGGATGATGATGTCATCCTCCATGGGGGGTGAATTGCTCAGGCCCATCAAAGAGTCTAACTGGTTACTTGCAGCCTGCTGCAAAAACTTTTGGAAGATGACAGGGTCCTCCACCCCTTTGGGGGAAGTACTGCCCATACTGAGTGAAGGTAAGGCACAGGAAGGATTACAGATTGTCTGATGGTCTATCAGCACTTCCTCTGGGTAGAGCTCCTCACAAAATTCACAAGGCAACATGGTTCGGTCAGCTGTACCGTTCATGTCATTCAGAGCATTGGAACCTTCAAGGGACTGGTCTATACCACATACAGCCCTCCAGAAGTCCTGCTCTGCCACACTGCAGGCCTGCCCTTCATTTTGCAGACTTAGGGCCAACATGAAGTCCAAATTTGCACTGTCTTCACCACCCTCTTTTGGGGGCTATCAGGTTCTATTCCTTTCCTGCCTTTCTTGTTCTTCCAATAGATTACTCTGAATTGGAAACTGGGCTGTCATGTTCCTTTGGTTGGTAGTTCTACTATGGAAAGGATCTGATTCAAAGGCTCTCAGGGGTCTTTGGGGTAGCCTCATAGGTGGGTCCAGAGCCTCAATTTGCCTGAGGAGCTGGGATGCAATCCAGACGCCATCTTGACCCCAGGACTCATCATATGCATTAGGAGGCATGGCAACCTCATCTCTCTTTTCCTCCCCATCTCTTCCACAAACTTCAGAATGAGTCTTCAGATCTTTCATCAGGACATTGCACCCACAATTGCCACATAACTCCGTCCAGGCACCACAGTAATCTTCATGGTCCTTCAGTTTGAGAACAGAAAGCTCCAAATCACAGTGCTGGCAAAGGGCGAGCCGTAGAGGACACTCAGTCTCCTCATGCTTCTTTAACTGCCTCTTCTCCAACTTCTTATTACATTTGCAGGTCACCTGACAATGTTCTGTAGCCATGTGACTCTCCATGTCAGATTTGGGAAATGGTTCCTTGCGGATAGGACACATACCAATGTTCCTTTGGCAGTGGATCTCATGGATGGTAAAATTAAACACAGGAATTTCTTTTTTGCAACTGTCACACAGTTGAGTGTCCTGGTCATCTAGAAATTCAGCCATCTTTAGTTCTTCCTGAAAACCGGGACGACAGCAAGGACCTGCAGCTGACCCGCTAGCTGCAGACACAGAGCCTCCTCAGTCAGCCCCTACACTGAACACCCTGATATGAGGAATTCTTAATCTCAGGAAACAAACTGAGGGTTGCTGAAGTGGTGGGGGGTGGGAGGGATGGGGTGGCTGGGTGATAGACATTGGGGAGGGTATGTGCTATGGTGAGTGCTGTGAATTGTGTAAGACTGTTGAATCACAGACCTGTACCTCTGAAACAAATAATACATTATGTGTTTAAAAAAAAAAAAGAAGATAGCAGGAAGGGAAAAATGAAGGGGGGGAATTAGAGGGAGAGATGAACCATGAGAGACTATGGACTCTGAGAAACAAACTGAGGGTTTTAGAGGGGAGGGGGGTGGGGGGATGGGTTAGCCCGGTGATGGGTATTAAGGAGGGCATGTACTGAATGGAGCACTGGGTGTTATACACACACAATGAATCATGGAACACTACATCAAAAACTAATGATGTAATGAATGGTGACTAACATAACATAATAAAATAAAATTTAAAAATAAAAAATAAAAATCCTAGGCCTATAGATATCATGCTAGAGTGTTTCAGAAGGGAAAACACAAAGTCTGTGGAATTCCATGGTTGAGGAGGAAAAGTGGCCTCATTCACATAAGGTCCGATTCCCTAAATTGAGAGTAGAGATGGAGTTCTAAATTCTAAGAATGGCAGTCATGAACCTAATGCACCTGAGGTGGTAGGACTTCGGAAGCTAATAGCCCCAGAATTTACTAAAGGCAATGCTGTCTGTCCAGCAGAGGACATCCAAAAATGAACAACTGTTTCCCCTGAGGCTTGTTAGCATGAGGAAAAAAGGCTTTCCTTTCAGAAAAGGAAAATTTTGCTTCACATTTAATTTAATGCCACACAGAGAAGATAGACAAAATGAAATGTCTTAAGAAAAGAGGTGCAGGGGAGCCTGGGTGGTTCAGTCAGTTAAGCATCTGCCTTTGGCTCAGGTAATGATCTCAGGGTTCTGGGATCAAGCCCCGAGTTGGACTATTTGCTCAGCAGGGAATCTGCTTCTCCCTCTACCTCTACCTGCCCCTCCCCCTGCTTGTGCACACTCTTTCTCTCTTTCTCTCAAATAAATAAATAAAATCTTAAAAAAAAAAGAAAAAAGAAAAAGAAAAGAGGCCCAAACCATTTAAACTAGGAACAGTAAAGGAAGTAGAGATATTTAACTTGGTCTAGAGGAATTCCCAGAGGACTCTACAAACACAGAGATGTAGCTACACAGACATAGACATAGACTGTGAGGCAGGCATGGAGACAAATGTGGAGCTAGATGCTGATCTAGATGTGGGTGTAGATGCAGATGCATACATTCTCTCATGGAGAAGGGCAATAGATTTGGCCTATGTCCCTCTTTAGGTCAAACAGAAATTAATGAATAAAAACTACAGAAAAAATTTTATCAACCTTAAAAATGTTTCTAATATTAACATGGTCCAGAAATGGAATGAGGTCATTTAGGGGTTGATCTCTAATACTTAAAGTGTTCAGATAGAAACTGAACTACTGTTTAGGTTGAAGGTTATAAAGAGAACATGAGCATTATTTCAGTTTATCTAGATGTCTGTCAAGAAATGTAAAGGGCCGGGGCGCCTGGGTGGCTCAGTTGGTTAAGCAACTGCCTTCAGCTCAGATCATGATCCTGGAGTCTCAGGATCGAGTCCCGCATCGGGCTCCCTGCTCAGCAGGGAGTCTGCTTCTCCCTATGACCCTCCCCCATCTCATGCTCTCTATCTCATTCTCTCTCTATCTCATTCTCTCTCAAATAAATAAAATCTTAAAAAAAAAAAAGAAATGTAAAGGGCCTACATGCAAGAAAAGTTAGCCTGCCACAGTTTCATGGATGGATATTAAATAAGAAATGCCTTTTTAAGCTCTTTTATCTCTGTGGTAAGGGTCTCACTGATGTCTTCTATTCTTTTCTCAAACCCAGTGAGTATCCTTATGATTGCTGCTTTAAATTCTCCATCAGTCATGTTACTTCCATGTGTTTCACTTAGATCTCTGGCTGTATGGAAGTGCTGAATCACTGGATTGTACACCTGAAACTTATGTTACACTGTATGTTAACTAACTGGAATGTAAATAAAAACTTTAAAAAAAAGGGGGTGCCTGGGGGGCTCAGTCAGTTAAGTTTTGTCTTCGGCTCAGTCATGATCCCAGGATCCTGGGATTGAGCCCCACATTGGGCTCTGAGCTCAGCAGGGAGTTTGCTTCTCCCTCTGCCTGCTGCTCCCTCTGCTTATGCTCTCTCTGTCAGATAAATAAATAAAATCTTTAAAAAAAAAAAGCTTAAAAAATGCCAATTAAGATGAAGATTCCTTAAAAAACTTAAAAATAGAAATACCATATGACCCAGTAATTCCACTACTGAGTATCTACCCAAGGAAAACAAAAACACTAATTTGAAAATATATATGCACCCTTATGTTTACTGCAGTATTATTTACAATAGCCAAGATATATAAGCAGCTTAAGTGTCCCATCGATAGATGAATGGATAAAGATGTGGAATGGAATATTACTCAGCTGTAAAAAGGAATGAGATCTCACCATTTGCAACAATATGGATGGACCTAGAGAGCAGTATGCTAAGTGAAATAAGTCACACAGAGAAAGAAAAATACCATATTATTTCACTTATATGTGTAATCTAAAAAGTAAAACAAGGGGCACCTGGGTGATCAATCCAGGGTGGATGGAGCCCCACATTGGGCTCCCTGCTTGGTGGGAAGCCTGCTTCTCCCTCTACTGCTCCCCCTGCTTGTGTTCCCTCTCTCGCTGTCTCTCTCTGTCAAATAAATAAATAAAATCTTTAAAAAATAAAATAAAATAAAAAGTAAAACAAATGAACAAACAAACCAACAAACCAAAACAGAAGCAAGACTCATAAATACAGAGAACAAACTGGTGGCTGCCTAACGGGAGAAGAGATGGGGTTGGGTGAAATAGGTGAAGGGGATTAAGAAGTACAAACTTATAAAATAAATAAGTCATAAGGATGAAAAATATAGCATTGGGAATATAGTCAGTAGGATTGTAATAACATGTATGGTGACAGATGGTTAACTACACTTATGTATACTTGGTGATGTAGAATTGTCAAATCATTATACTGTACACCTGAAACTAATGTAACACCTTATGTGAACTATACTTCAGTCAAAAATTTTTTAAATAAAAAAGAAATGCCTACTAATGGTAATAATACAGAAAAATAAGCAAGCTCACAGATGCTCTGAAGTTCTGCTCAACTTCAGTTCTTAAGCAAACCTATTTAATGTTGTATACCTTGAACACATTTAAATATTGACTAAGATGTTAGAAAAATATAAAGCTCCATTACTGGTACTCCATTAATAACAAACTGGAGTAATTTCACTGTTTGTATTATATATTTTAAAAAGGAGCCTGTCCTTTTATATACATACATACATATATATATATATATATATACACACACACACACACACATACTGAATGAATGAATGAGTGAATGACTATAACAAAACTGTAGTCATTCCTCAATTTCAAAAGTGGTTAAAAATTTTGTATATATATATGAAAATCTTGTCTGAACATCTATACTGCAAAACAAAACTGAGAAATTAAAATATTATTTAAAGTAATTCAACCAAGTTATTGCTTTTGGCAGACAATATAGCTCATAAAAATGAGTCACACCTCAAACTGAAAGCCTTTTATTAATTCCTCCTGGTCAAGTATAAATAGAAAAACACATGTCCTGCCTAAGGCTTGCCACTTACAATAGGAAAACCAGGTTAAAGAGATGGCAAGCCAGAAGATGGAAAGTGACCCTGTTCTGATACACAGGTGAGGCGGCACAGTCCTCACACTAACACGGACAATGATCTCGATGACGGTAATGGTGATGATGACAATGATGGTAAGAGCAGCATTTGTCAAGCATTTGCTATGTGCCAGACACTGTTCTAAGTGCTTGCCATATACTAACTCCTTTAATCCTTGTAACCACCTTACTGCTACCCCACTTTACAGATGAGAAATTCCAAGGCTTAAACAATTAGAGTAAGCATTTGAATTTACAAATGTCACACAATTAAGAAAAGTAAAAGCTGAGATTTAATCCTAGGTACTGTGATCCTAGATGCTGACATTTATTTCTATTAAAGAAAAACCAAAATATTCTGTTTGAATACCACTAGACCAAACACTCATAGTCACATAACCAAAACTTAAAACTGTCCTGACTTACCTGAAATGCTGACTCTGACCTGAAACAAAACTTAAGCCTTCGACCTTAGTTTCCTAGATAATCAACTATAAGCATATGCATTATGCAATGAAAAGGAGTGAGTTTCTAGTAACCAATCACAAGAGAAAACAATGTACTTACTCCTTCCTGCTTCATCAACTGAACAGTAACTACTGAAAGCTCTGCTCTAACCACTTTCTGTTTGAAATCTCCCTGTTCGCAGTTAGCTTCTCACTCTATAAAATATTCATATCAAGTAAAGCTCTCTGAATTTTCTTTTGACATTTCTAACTATATAAAAATATTTTAAGACATTCCAAGAAGAAAGTGTACCTTATATGGTAATAAGCATAAAGTGATGAAACAGGACCTGTCAGGACTTTGCAAAAATGGGGGATGCTCACTTTTCTTATTGGCGAAATCTATATTGGTTTGGACCCAATAACAAGGTTATTTTTTTTTTTACCAAAAGGACAAAAACAGCACTCTTCTGATTGTCTCAGAAGGATAGACAACACAGAAATAAACCAAAATAAAACATCAGGTGTCCAGAACAAAGAGTACTTGGATAAGAGAGAGGGAAAGAAGGAAAGAGAGAAGGTGAAAAAGAAGGAAAGACATGCACTACCATGTGAGTCAACAAATAGAGCAGGCAGCCAACATTTTGCAAAACATTTTTAGAGAAAATGAAAGCCACCTTGGTAATACTACTGATAAAATTTTGAATTCAAAGAAATTTGAGATAAATAGGAAATAGTATTCTATGTGGCTGCTGTCATAAATTACCACAAACTTGTGGCTTAACAATAGCAAGTTTCCTGTGGCTGCTGTCATAAATTACCACAAACTTGGTGGCTTAACAATAGCAATTTATTCCCTGCAATTCTGGAGGTCAGAAGTCTGAAATCAGTATCACTGGACCAAAAACAAGGCATTGGCATGGCTGCATTCCCTCCAGAGATTCTGGTGAAAAATCCATTCCTTACTTCTTCCAGCTTCTTGTGGCTGCCAGCATTTCTTGACTTGTGACTACATCACTCTGATCTTCTAAGGCCAGTGTTGTGAATCTTGCTCTGCTCTGTCTTCACATTGCCTTCCTTCTCTGTGTGTATAAAACTTCCTCTCCCTCCCTCTTATAAAGATACCTATGATGGCATATAGGCCCCACATGGATAAACCTGGATAATCGCTCTATCTTGATTCTTAATCACATCTGCAAAGGCCTTTTTTCCAGATAAGGTAATATTTAACAGGTTCCAGAGATTAGAACCTGCTATCTTTGGGAGCCATATTTCAGCCTACTACGAGGATGAAGTGCTCTAATGAAAGGAAATAGCTGGGGCGCCTGGGTGGCTCAGTTGGTTAAGCGACTGCCTTCGGCTCAGGTCATGATCCTGGAGTCCCGGGATCGAGTCCCGCATCGGGCTCTCTGCTCGGCGGGGAGTCTGCTTCTCCCTCTGACCCTCCCCCCTCTCATGTGCTCTCTCTCTATCTCATTCTCTCTCAAATAAATAAATAAAATCTTTAAAAAAAAAAAAGAAAGGAAATAGCTGGCCCCAGCATAGACTAATGAGACATAAAAACACTGTAGAACTCATAGACCAGTGGAAGTTAGTGCAAGAAAAGGAATCCCTCCAGAACTAGAAGACTGATCATACTTCATTACCTGTTTTTCCTAGTGCTTTAAATTATGCCAGAAATTAAAGCCAGCATAATTACTGTAGTGTAATGCATAAAAGTTTTGCTTAAATTAATTCTATTATGAATTGCACCTAATTTTATTCCATAACCTGAGTTCAGTCAATCTTGAAAAAACCTTTGCTGTCTTTATGGAATTCTAGGTTGATGTGCCAATCCCAATACACTTAATGCAGGAGAAGAAAGAGAGGGCTTCTCTTTTCTACTCTAGTATATTAGAATCCCAGGGAAGTGCTCTGATGGGCCCACATAAGCGAGAAGGACAGCTTGCTTTAGTTGGAGTGGGGAGGAAGAATCTTCGAAGCAAAAGGGAGGCCTCTACCAAAAGAAGAGAGGAAGGTGTGCTGTGCAGGTAAAAACCACAGAAGTTGACTGCACTCTATGCCAGACGACACACACCTGTTATAATACAATCATCCCACATGCACCTATACATACACACAGAAAAGAAAAGCACTCATTCCTCCCACAAGGGCAACAATCCAAAGCTGTGTCCTGTTTCTGCATCTAGCCAAAAGTTCAAGATCTGACGGTGATATAGACTTTTCTTCTTTGGATCCAGGCATGTCTCTTCTTGACCTTGCACCCTTTGGCTCAGTGTCTAGCCCAGTGGTTAAAAAGAGGACTAATCAGACTGTCTGGGCTCAAATCATGGCTCTACCTCTTAACAGTGTGTGGTTTGGGACAAGTAACCCAACTTTTCTGTGTCTCAGCCTACTAATCTATAAAATGGTGATGCTGATAGTATATACTTCATAGAGTTGTTTTATGCATTTAACGAGAGAAAATGCATGAAACACAAAATGTAAGCATTCAATAAGTGTTAGGTGCTGTGGTTTTTATCATTTTAGATGCTAGAGATAGAACGTTAAACAAAATAGCAAAGCTCCCGGCAGCCTCCTGGAACTCCAATTCTAGCAGGGAAAATAGAAAAATTAGACAAACAAACAAACAAAAACAAATAAATAAGACCCCCTTAACAATTTCTGACTTTGGCTATTCAAACTTCAAATGAAGCCATTATCTCTTTTTGCACTCATCCCGCTATTGTTGAACACTTAAAAATGAAGTGGAGCTCTTTGTAGTGAGGTAAAAGTTGTGTGAGATAAATTAAGTAAAAAGATGAGGCAGAACAGCATACACTGTATAAGCCCTGATTATATTAAATGCACATATACATTACACATACACATACACATCTTGCCATTTGCAACAACATGGATGGATCTAGAGGATATAATGTTAAGTGAAATAAGTCAGTCAAAGAAAGACAAATACCATGTGATTTCAGTCATGTGGAATTTAAGAAACAAAACAAATGAACAAAGGAAAAAAGAGACAAACCAAAAAACAGACTCTTAACTATAGAGAACAAACTGATGGTTACCAGAGGCGGGTGGGGGGGGATGGGTGAAATAGGTGAAGGGAATTAAGAGTACAATTATCATGATGAGCACTGCATAATGTATAGAAATGCTGAATCACTATTATACACCTGAAACTAATATAATACTGTATGTTTACTGGAATTAGAATTTTTAAAAAAAACTGTTCATACAAGCCAACAATTGGCTCTTTGGCATTCACCCAAATGAGCTAAAAACTTAGGTCTACACAAAAACCTGCACACAAATGTTTATAGCAGCTTTATTCATAATTACCCAAACTAGAAGGCAACAGAGATGTAATTTAGCAGGTGAGCAAATAAACAGTGGCACATCCAGACAATGGAAAATTACTCATTGCTAAAAAAAAATGAGCTATCAAGCCATGAAAAGATACAGAGAAACCTTAAATGTATATTATGTAGGGAAAAAATGCAATCTGAAAAGGCTACATTGTGTGTGATTCCAATTATATGGCATTCTGGAAAAGGCAAACTATGGAGATAGTAAAAGGATTAATGTTTGCCAGGGTAAAGAAATACCTCATTTTGGTTACAGTTTGCATTTCCCTAATGGCTAATAATGTTGAGTATCTTTTTCATGTTTATTAGACATTTGTGTATCTTCTTTAATGAGTTATTCTACTCTTTTGTTTTAATTGAGTTGCTGTATTTTATTACTGAGTTTTAAGATTTCTTATATATTCTGGGTACAAATGCTTTATAAGATAAGTGATTTGAAAATATTTCTCCAATTTGTGGTTTGTCTTTATTTTCTTACTGCCTTCTGAAGTGCAAAAGTTTTTAATGTTTGTAAAGTCTAATTTTTAAAAAATATTTTATTTATTTATTTGACAGAGAGACAGCAAGAGAGGCAACACAAGCAGGGGGAGTGGGAGAGGGAGAAGCAGGCCTCCCGCCGAGCAGGGAGCCGCATGCGGGGCTCAATCCCAGGACCCTGGGATCATGACCTGAGCCGAAGGCAGACGCTTAACGACTGAGCCACCCAGGTGCCCCGTAAAGTCTAATTTATCAGTTTATTGTTTTATTGGTCATTTTGGTATTGTACCTATGCTATTTGCTTGACAGAAAGTCACAAATATTTTCTCCTAAAAGATTTATAAATTTGGCTTTTACACTTAGGACCAAGTCCTTTTTAAATTAATTTTTGTGTATATGGATATCCAATGGTCTTACCAATCTTTCTTAAAAAGACAGTCTTCTCCCCCATTGAGTTGGCTTGGTACCTTTACCCAAAATCAATTGACCATAAATATAAGGGTTTGTTTTTTGACTCTCAATTCTGTCCTGTTGATCTATATGTCTATACTTAGGCCAGTGCCACACTGTCTTGATTATTGTACCCTTATAACAAATTTTGAAAGCAAGAGGTGTAAGTCCTACATTTACTTTGTTCTTTAGTTTCAAAATTGTTGTGGCTATTTTACATCCTTTGCATTTCCATATAAATTTTAAGATCAGCATGTCAAATTTCTGCAAAAAAAAAAATGCCTCTTGAGATTTTGATACAGGTCATTTTGAATCTACAGATTAATTTAAGGCAATACAATAGTTCCTTGTATATTGGTCTTGTGTTCCAAAACACTGAACATTTATTAGTTCTAGTGCTTTTGAGTGTGTGAATTCCTTAAGATTTCATGTCTTTTGCAAATACAGAAAATTTATTTCTTATTTCTTCCTTTTAGTTTGGCTATCTTTTATTATTCCTTTCTTCCCTTTCTCCTCTCTTCTCTCTCACTCTCTCCCTCCCTCCATCTCTCCACTGTTTCTTCTTTCTTCCTCTCCCTTTTCTTTTCTCCCTCCCTTGCTTCCATTCTTCCTTCCTTTCCTTCGCTACCTCCCTGCCTCCTTATCTCCATTCTTTCCTCCTTTTCTTTCTTTCCTTCCCTTTCATTCCTTCTTCCTTCCCTCTTCCTCCTTGCTTCCTTCCTCCCTCCCTCCCTTCCTTTTTCTTCCTTCTTTCTTTTTCTTCCTTCCTTCTTTCTTTCTTTCTCTTTCTTTCTTTCTTTCTTTTCTTTTTCTTTCTTTCTTTCTTTCTTTCTCTCTCTCTCTCTCTCTCTCTCTCTCTCTCTCTCTCTTCTATTGCTCGGGCTAAAACGCCCAGTACAATGTTGAATAAGTCATCCTTGCCTTATTCCCAAAGTTAGGGAAGAAAGCACTCCATCTTTTACCATCAAGTATGATTTTGGCTGTGAGGTTTCTTTATACAGATGCAGTTTATCAGGTTGAGGACCTGTCCTTTTATTCCTAGTTTAAGGGTTTTAATTATAAAGAAGTCTTTGATTTGTCAAATGCCCTGTTTTACAACTATCGAGATGAACATGTGCTTCTTTTCCTTTATTCTATTAAGATGATGTGTTACATTCATTCATTTTCACATGTTAAGCAAATCTTGCACTTTTAGGATAAATTCCACTTGATCATGGGTATAATCTTTTTTATAGGTCTCTGGATAAGGTTTGCTAGTATTTTATTGGGGATTGTTTAATCCATATTTATGAAGGATATCAGTTTATAGTTTCCTTGTAACATCTTTGGATTTGGAATCAGAGTAATATTGACTTTGTAGAATGAGCTGGGAAATGGTTCCTCTTTCTCTGTTTTCTGGAAGAGTTTCTCAAAGATTCATTTAATTTCTTCCTTAAATATTTAACAATATACCAATGAAGATATGTAGGTCTGGGCTTTCCTCTGCGGATACATTTCAAATTACTAATTTAATTTCTATATTTGTTATAGGCCTATTTACACTTTCTTTTCTAGTCAGTTTTATTTTTTTATAATTTTTTTATTGTGTTATGTTAGTCACCATACAGTACATCATTAGTTTTTGATTCAGTGTTCCATGATTCATTGTTTGTGTATAACACCCAGCACTCCATGCAATAGGTGCCCTCCTTAATACCCATCACTGGGCTCACCCATCCCCCTACCCCCCTCCCCTCTAAAACCCTCAGTTTGTTTTCCAGACTCCATAGTCTCTCATGGTTCATCTCGCCCTCTGACTTCCCCCCCTTCCTCTTTCCCTTCCTTCTCCTAATGTCCTCCATGTTATTGCTTATGTTCCACAAATAAGTGAAACCATATGATAATTGTCTTTCTCTGTTTGACTAATTTCACTTAGCATAATCTCCTCCGGTTCTATCCATGTTGATGTAAATGGTGGGTATTCATCCTTTCTGATGGCTAAGCAATATTCCATTGTATATATGGACCACATCTTTATCCATTTGTCTGTTGAAGGGCATCTTGGCTCCTTCCACAGTTTGGTTATTGTGGACTTTGCTGCCATGAACATTGAGGTGCATGTGGCCCTTCTTTTCACTACATCTGTATCTTCGGGGTAAATACCCAGCAGTGCAATTGCTGGGTCATAGGGTAGCTCTATTTTTAACTTTTTGAGGAATCTTCACACTGTTTTCCAAAGTGGCTGTACCAACTTGCATTCCCACCAACAGTGTAAGAGGGTTCCCCTTTCTCCACAACCTCTCCAACATTTGTTGTTTCTAGCCTTGTTCATTTTTGCCATTCTAACTGGTGTAAGGTGGTATTTCAATGTGGTTTTGATTTGAATTTCCCTGATGGCTAATCGTGTTGAATATTTTTTCATGTGTCTATTACCCTTTGTTATGTCTTCTTCAGAGAAGTGTCTTTTCATATCTTCTGCCCACTTTTTGACTTGGTTATTTGTTTTTTGGGTGTTGAGTTTGAGAAGTTCTTTATAGATCTTGGATACCAGCCCTTTATCTGTAGTGTCATTTGCAAATATTTTCTCCCATTCCATGGGTTTCCTCTTTGTTTTGTTGACTGTTTCCTTTGCTGTGCAGAAGCTTTTTATCTTGATGGAAGTCCCAAAAGTTCATTTTCAATTTTGTTTCCCTTGCCGTTGGAGACGTGTCTTGAAGTTGCTGTGGCCAATGTCGAAGAGGTTACTGCCTATGTTCTCTGCTAGGATTTTGATGGATTCCTGTCTCACATTGAGGTCTTTCATCCATTTTGAGTTTATCTTTGTGTATGGTGTAAGAGAATGGCCGAGTTTCATTCTTCTGTACGTAGCTGTCTAATTTTCCCAGCACCATTTATTAAAGAACTGTCTTTTTTTTCCATTGGATGTATTTTTAAAGATTTTATTTATTTATTTATTTGACAGAGAGATAGAGAGCACAAGTAGGCAGAGAGGTGGGCAGAGGGAGAGGGAGAAGCAGGCTCTCCACTGAGCAGGGAGCCTGATGCAGGACTCAATCCCAGGATCCTGGGATCATGACCTGAGCCGAAGGCAGCCGCTTAACCGAATGAGCCACCCAGATGCCCCTCCATTGGATATTTTTATCTTCTTTGTCAAAGATTAGTTGACCATGGAGTTGAGGGTCCATATCTTGGGCTGTCTATTCTGTTCCATTGATATATATGTCTGTTTTTGTGCCAGTACCATGCTGTCTTGGTGATCACAGCTTTGTAATATAGCTTGAAATCAGGCAATGTGATGCCCCCAGCTTTGTTTTTCTTTTTCAACATTTCCTTGGTGATTTGGGGACTTTTCTGGTTCCATACAAATTTTAGGATGCTTTTTTCCAGCACTTTGAAAAATGCCATTGGTATTTTTTTTTTTTTTTAAAGATTTTATTTATTTATTTGAGACAGAGAGAATGAGATAGAGAGAGCACGAGAGGGAGGAGGGTTAGAGGGAGAAACAGACTCCCCGCCGAGCAGGGAGCCCGATGCGGGGCTCGATCCCGGGACTCCAGGATCATGACCTGAGCCGAAGGCAGTCGCTTAACCGACTGAGCCACCCAGGCGCCCCGCCATTGGTATTTTGATCAGGATGGTGTTGAAAGTATAGATTGCTCTGGGCAGCACAGACATTTTAACAATGCTTATTCTTCCAATCTATGAGCATGGAATGTTTTTCCATCTTTTTGTGTCTTCTTCAAGTTCTTTCATGAGCGTTTTGTAGTTTCTAGAGTATAGATCCTTTACGTCTTTGGTTAGGTTTATTCCAAGGTATCTTACGGTTTTTGGTGCTATTATAAATTAAATCGATTCCCTAATTTCTCTTTCTACAGTTACATTGTTAGTGTATAGGAAAGCAACTGATTTCTGTGCATGGATATTGTAACCTGCCACATTACTGAATTGCTGTATGAGTTCTAGTAATTTGGGGATGGAGTGTTTTGGGTTTTCCACATAAAGTATCATGTCGAAGAGAGAGAGTTTGGCTTCTTGCCAATTTGAATACCTTTTATTTCTTTTTGCTGTCTCATTGCTGTTGTTAGGACTTCCAGTACCATGTTGAACAATAGTGGCAAGAGTAGGCATCCTTGTCGTGTTCCTGATCAAAGCTGGCAGCATCACGTTGCTTGATTTCAAGCTATATTACAAAGCTGTGATCACCAAGACTCTCAGCTTTTCCACATTGATAATGATATTCGCTGTGGGTTTATCATAGATGGTTTTTATGAAATTGAGGAATGTTCCCTTTATCCCTATACTGAAGAGTTTTAATTAGGAAAAGATGCTGTACTTTGTCAAATGCTTTTTCTGCATCATGGAGAGGACCATGTGGTTCTTGTCTCTTCTCTTTTTAATGTGTTCTGTCACACTGATTGATTTGCAAATGTTGAACGACCTTTGCATCCCAGGGATAAATCCCACCTGGTCGTGATGGATAATCCTTTTAATATACTGCTGGATCCTAGTAGCTAGGATCTTCTTGAGAATTTTGGCATCCATATGCATCAGGGATATTGGTCTGTAATTCTCCTTTTCGATGGGGTCTTTGTCTGGTTTGGGGATCAAGGTAATGCTGGCCTCATAGAATGAATTTCAAAGTTTTCCTTCTGTTTCTATTTTTTGAAACAGCCTCAGGAGAACAGGTATTATTTCTTCTTTGAATGTTTGGTAGAATTCCCCAGGGAATCCATCAGGCCCTGGACTCTTGTTTTTTGGGAGGTTTTTGATCACTGTTTCAATCTCGCTACTGGTTCTTGGTCTATTCAGGTTGTCAATTTCTTCCTGTTTCAGTCTTGGTACTTTATAGGTTTTCTGGAAGGCATCCATTTCTTCCAGGTTGCTTAACTTATTGGCATATAGTTGTTGATAATAATTTCTAATAATTGTTTCTATTTCTTTGGTGTTAGTTGTGATCTCTCCCCTTTCATTTATAATTTTATTAATTTGGGTCCTTTCTCTTTTCTTTTGGATAAGTCTGACCAATGGTTTATCAATCTTATTAATTCTTTTAAAGAACTAGCTTCTAGTTTCATTGATCTGCTCTACTGTATTTCTGGTTTCTAATTCATTGATCTCTGCTCTAATCTTAATTATTTCTCTTCTAATGTGTGTTTTAGGCTTTGTTGTTCTTTCTCCAGTTCTTTAAGGTGTAAAGTTAATTTGTATATTCGGGATTTTTCTATTTTTTTGAGTGAGGCTTGGATGGCTATGTACTTTCCACTTAGGAATGCCTTTGTAGTATCCTATAGGCTTTGGACCGATGTGTTTTCCTTTTCATTGGTTTCCATGAATTGTTTAAGTTCTTTTTTGATTTCCTGGTTGACCCAAACATTCTTAAGCAGGATGGTCTTTAGCTTCCAAGTGTTTGAATTTCTTCCAAATTTTTTCTTGTGATTGAGTTCCAGTTTCAAAGCATTATGGTCTGAGAATATGCAGGGAATAATCTCAATCTTTTGGTAACGGTTGAGACCTGATTTGTGACCCAGTATGTGGTCTATTCTGGGGAAAGTTCCATGTGCGTTCAAGAAGAATGAGTATTCTGTTGTTTCAGGATGGAATGTTCTGAATATACCTATGAGGTCCATCTGGTCCAGTGTGTCATTCAAAGCTCTTGTTTGTTGATTTTCTGCTTAGATGATCTATCTATTGCTGAGAGTGGAGTGTTGAGGTTTCCTACAATTAACGTATTATTTTCAATATGTCTCTTTATTTTGGTTAACAGTTGGCTTATGTAGTTGGCTGCTCCCATGTTAGGGGCATAGATATTTACAATTGTTAGATACTCTTGTTGGATAAACCCTTAAGAATGATATCATATCCTTCTGTATCTCTAACTACAGTCTTTAGCTTAAAATCTAATTTGTCTGATATGAGAATTGGTACCTCAGCTTTCTTTTGTGGTCCATTGTCATGAAAAACGTCATGACATTGTCATTGTCATGTCATCACTTCACTTTTAGTCTGGATGTATCTTTAGGTTCAAAATGAGTCTTTCGTAGACAGCATTGGGATCCGTCATGTCTTTTTTTTTTTTTTTTTTTGCGTCATGTCTTTTTATCCAATCTGCAACCCTGTGCCATTTCATGGGAGCATCTAGGCCATTCACATTGAGAGTGATTATTGAAAGATATGATTTTACTGTCATCATGTTGCCTGTGATGTCCTTGTTTCTATAGACTGTGTAAATTTCTGTTCTATATCATTCTTGGGCTCTTTCTCCTTTTATAGAACCCCCCCTTAATATTTCTTGCAGGGCCAGCTTGGTGGTCACATATTCTTTCAGTTTCTGCCGGTCTTGAAAGTTCCTTGTCTCTCCATCCATTCTGACTGCCTTGCCAGATAAAATATCCTTGGCTGCATGTTCTTCTCATTTAGTACCCTGAATATGTCTTGCCAGCCCTTTCTGGCTTGCCAGGTCTCTGTGGACAGATCCGACATTATTCTGATGTTTCTCCCTCTGTATGTAAGAAATCTCTTCCCCCTCACCACTTTCAAGATTGTTTCCTTGGGGGGCGCCTGGGTGGCTCAGTTGGTTAAGCGACTGCCTTCGGCTCAGGTCATGATCCCAGGGTCCTGGGATCGAGTCCCACATCGGGCTCCCGGCTCAGCAGGAAGCCTGCTTCTCCCTCTCCCACTCCCCCTGCTTGTGTTCCTGCTCTCGCTGTCTCTGTCTCTGTCAAATAAATAAATAAAATCTTTAAAAAAAAAAAAGATTGTTTCCTTGGATTTAAGATTTGCAAATTGTACTATTATATGTCATGGCATCAGTCTGCTTGGGAGGGGTCCTCTCTGCCTCTTGGACATGAATGCTTGTTTCCTTCCCCAGAGTAGAGAAGTTCTCTGCTACGATTTGTTCAAATATATCTTCTAGACTTCTGTCTCTCTCATCCCCTCAGGGATCCCAATAATTCTGATATTGGGATGTTTCACTGAGTCATTAATATCTCTCAGTTTGATTCATTGGGTTTTAATATGTTTTTCCAATGCCACCTCGGTTTCTTTCTTTTCTATCATCTTATCCTCTATCTCACTAATTCGTTCTTCTGCCTCGTTTACCCTGGCAGTCAGAGTATCCAGTTTAGACTGCATTTCATTCATAGCATTTTTAAGTTTGCCCTGATTAGATCCCATTTCTGCCCTTAGAGATTCTATATTGTCATTAATATTTTTCTCAAGCTTAGATATCACCTTGATAATTGTTACTCTGAAGTCTATTTCTGACATCTTGGTTATATCCATATCCATTAGTTCTGTGGCAGAGGCCACAGTCTCTGATTCTTTCCTTTGTTGGGAATTGCTCCTCTTGGTCATTCTGTTGAGGGGTGGTTGAGGGAATATACAGAGTCCAAATTATTGACCACAACCCAAGCAAGATGTACCTGTTTTATAGGGACCTCAGGTTTGTCAGCCTCTTGTTCTTCCAGCCTATCTTCTGGGGGATGGGCCTGCTGTGCCGTTACTCAGGCAACCCTGTTTGGGCAGAGTTGCCCTGACCCTTTGGGGGGGATGGGCTCAGTGAAAACCAGTTTTGGGGGGCTTTTGTTCTCTGGTGAATTTCCATGACTCTTTCAAGAGTCAGAGCAGAAGTGAGCATATCTAAACCTCTGTCTCAGAACAGAGAAATCACAGTCTGCTCTTCACTGAGCTCTCCAGGCCACACTGTTTCTGTCTGTGCTGCTAAAACCACAGCATCCTGGATTGTGCACCCCACAGCAGCACTCCCAGCCCTCACTCCCAGGGCTGGACACATCTCTCTGCCCTTTGTGTTTCTAAAACCACAAGCTGCCCCTGGTTCCCATGCATGCCCCTATAGCTCCAGGTTTCAGTCTGGGGGCTGCCCTAAAGTCCCTTCTCCACCGCTAATTGTCTGTGAGTCTGTGCCTGGTCCCCAGCACGGGAGGCTTTTGCCTTCCTGGCACAAGATCACAGAGGCTCCCTTCCCCTTCTGTTTATCTTCTGATATCTGCCCGTAGAATTACAGCTCCCTGCTTCATACCTCGAGACCAACTGCCAGAGATATTCTGTTTGTAGAGACCCAGATATATCTTCTTATATTTCAGGCTGATTTCGTGGGTGTTCAGAATGGTCTGGTAGATATCCAGCTCAATTCAGGGGACTGGTTGAAATAGGGTCCCCTACTCCTCCACCATCTTTTCTCCGAGACCTCTAGTCAGTTTTAGTAATTTGTTTCTTTCAAGGCATCTTTCCATTTATTGTCTAATTTGTTGGCATAAAATTGGTTTTTAGTATCTGCAAGGTCAATACTGGTGTCTCCTCTTACATTCCTGATTTTGGTAATTTAGGTCTCAATTTTTTGCAAGGGGAGAAGAGGGTCATGCCAGCTAAAGGTTTATCAATTTTGTTGCTCACAAAGGCAACAAAAAAGCAATTTTTGCTTTCATTGATTTTTCTCCATTGTCTTCCTGTTTTCAATATTATTGATTTCTACTCTCATCTTTATTATTTCTTTCCTTCTCCTCTCAGTTTTAGCTACTCTGTTTTTCTAGTTTCTTAAGGTAGAATCTCATGTTATTATTTAAAGGTTTTTCTTCTTTGCTAATAAAAGCCTTTTACTGGCATAAATTGCCCTCTAAGCACTGCTTTAGATATATCCCATAAATTTTCATATGTTGTATTTTTCTAATTCAGTTCAAAATATTTTCTGATTTCTCTTGTGATTTTTTTATTTGACCCATGGGTTATTTAGAAACATTTTAAATTTTATTTTAAAACAGTTTAAGCATTTTAAATTTCAAAACTTGAGGGATCTTCCAAATTTCTTTAAACTGATGGTTTTTAATTCAATTCTGTTATGATTGAAGAACACATCTTGTATAATTTTAATCCTTTTAAGGTATATTGAGACTTGTATTATAGCCTGGTATAAGGTCTATCTTGAAGAATGTTCCATATAGCTTGCAAGGAATGTATATTTTGCTTTGTTGGATGGAGTACTCTATAGATGTCAGTCTGGTCAAGCTGGTTGATATTGTTAGTTAAAGTCCTCTATTTCTTTGTTGATTTTCATTGTAGTTTTTCTGTAAATTGTTGAGAGCAAGACATTGTAGCTCCAGCTATTATTGTTGCACTAGTCACCTACAATTCTGTCAGTTTTTGCTTCATTTATTTTAAGGTTCATATATATAGTTATATCTCTCTATGAATTGACCCTTTATTATGTGAAATGCCCTTCTAGTTTCTAATAATTTTTTTTATTTTAAAGCCTATTTTGTCTGATATTAATATAGTCACTACAACACTCTTATAATTACTGTTTGTGTAATATATTTTTCCATGCATTTAATTTCAATTTGTAACTTTGAATCTAAAGTATCTAAAGTATGTCTCTTATAAATAGTACATAGTTGGATCTTGAATTTTTTAAAATCCAGGCTAATCTCTGTATTTTTATTATTTTTTAGTGTAATCACTGATATGGTTGGATTTTCATCTGTTTTGCTATGTGTTTTCTATATATTTCATGTCTATTTTGTTCCTCTATTCCTTTTTTTTACTGCCTTCTCTTATGTTGAAAGATCTTTAGTGGTGTGCCACTTGAATGTCTGTGTTGCTTTTTTAGAAATGTATAAACTTTGGGGTACCTGGATGGCTCAGTCAGTTGAGCAGCTGCCTTCGGTGCAGTCATGATCTCAGGGTCCTAGGATCGAGTCCCACATCAGGCTCCTTGCTCAGTGGGGAGTCTGCTTCTCGTCTACCCCTCCCCCTGCTTGTGCACTCTCTCTCTCTCTCTCAAATGTGTCGAGATGCATTTTTTTTCTTTTTTGCATGTGAATGTCAGTTTTTCCAGCACTTTGTTGGAAGGACTATCCTTACTCCATTATACTGCCTTTGTTCCTCTGTCAAAGATCAATTGACTATATTTATGTAGGACTATTTGTGGACTCTCCCTTCTGTTCCACTGATCTATTTTTCTGTTTTTTCACCAAAACTATGGATATTGCCTTGATTACTATAACTTTTTTGTAAGTCTTGAAGTCAAGTAGTGTCAGTCCTCTGACTCTGTTCTTCTACTTCAATAATTAGTAGGCTATTCTGAGACTTGCTTCTCTATATAAACTATGAAATCAGTTTGTTGACATCCACAAAATAAGTTGCTGGGAATTTGATTGGGATTGCACTGAATTTATAGATAAAGTTGAGAAAAACTAATCTTGAAAATATTGAGTCTCAAAAAAAAAAAAGAAAATATTGAGTCTCCTTACGCATGAACATAGAATGTCTCTCCATTTATTTCTCTTTGATTTCTTTCATCAGAATTTTATTTTCCTCAGATAGACCTTGTATATATTTTGTAAGATTTATACCTAAGTATTTCATTTCTTTGGGTGCTAATGTAAATGATTATGTGTTTTCAATTTCAAATTTCACTTGGTCATTGCTGGTATATAGGAAAGCAATTGACTTTTTTTTTAAGTTTTTTTTTTTTTTCAAATTCCAGTTAGTTAACATACAGTGTAATATTATACAGCTGTACAATATAGTGATTCAACACCTCCATACAACACTCAGTGCTCACCACACAAGTGCACTCCTTATCCCTATCACCTATTTAGCCCATTCCCCTCACTCACCTCCCCTCTGGTAACCATCAGTTTGTTCTCTATAGTTAAGACTCTGTTTTGGTTTGCCTCTCTCTTTTCACCCTTTGCTTCTTTGTTTTATTTCTTAAATTCCACAAATGAGTGAAATCATATGGTATTTGTCTTTTTCTGACTGACTTATTTCACTTAGCATAATACTCTTTCCATGCCATTGAAAACAACACCTATGTCATTGGTCTATCCATGTCATTGCAAAACTCAACACCCAAGAAATGAATAATCCGATTTAAAAATGATCAGAAGACAGGGATATTTTCCTAAAGAAGATACAAAGATGGCCAACAGACACATGAAAACATGCTCAACATCACTCATCACCACGGAAATACAAATCAAAACTACAATGAGATATCATCTCACAACTGTCAGAATGGGTGAAGTCAACATTACAAGAAACAACAGGTGCTGGTGAGGATGCAGAGAAAGGACAACCCTCTTGCACCATTGATGGGAATGCAAACTGGTGCAGCCACTCTGAAAAACAGTATGGGGGTTCCTCAAAAAGTAACAAATATAAATATCCTATGATTCAGCAATTGCACTACTAGGTATTTACCCAAAGAATACAAAATTACTAATTCAGGCACACCTGGGTGGTGCAGTCAGTTAAGCATTGGACTCGGTTTTGGCTCAAGTTGCGATCTCAAGGTTGTGAGACTGAGCCCTAAGTCTGGCTCCCCACTCAGCACAGAGTCTTCTTAAGACTCTGTCTCCTTCTCCAACTGCCCCTGTCCAATCCACCCCCACTCTCCATTTCTCTCAAATAAATAAATCTTTTTTTTTAGGAATTTATTTATTTATTTGTCAGAGAGAGAGCTTAAGCAGGGGGAGCAGCAGGTAGAGGGAGAAGCAGGTTCCCCGCTGAGGAAGGAGCAGACGGATGCAGGACTCAATCCCAGGACCATGAGATCATGACCTGAGCCAAAGACAGACACTTAACCAACTGAGCCACCCAGGTGCCCCTCAAATAAATAAATCTTTAAAAAAAAATTAATTCAGGAGGGAAGAAAGATGGCGGAGGAGTAGGGGACCCTATTTCAACTGGTCCCCAGAATTGAGCTGGATATCTACCAGACCACTCTGAGCACCCACGAAACCAACATGAGATGTAAGAAGATCTGGATCTCTACAAACAGAATATCGCAGGTTTTGAGGTACGAAGCGGGGAGCCGTGATTCCGAGGGCAGATATCGGAGGATAAACGGCAATGGGAGGGTGTCTGGCTGCGGGGATCCTGCACTGCTGGTGAGTGACAGCCTCCCGCACTGGGGACGGGCACAGACTCATACACCGGTAGCGGCGGGGAAAGGACTTTAGGGCAGCCCCCGGGGTGGGGTCCCGCACACGAACTGCGAGCGGCTGGCAGTTTTAGAAGCACAAAGGGCAGAGACATGCCCTGACCTGGAGGCAGGACTGGGAGTGCTGCGAAGGGGCACACAACCCAGGACGCTGCAGTTTATAGCAGCACGGACAGAAACGGAGATCATGTGGCCTGGAGAGCTCACTGAAGAACAGACTGCAATCTCTCTGCTCTGAGGCAGAGGGTTGGAAACCATATCTTATCTCTGACTGGCGGAAGAGACGTGGAAAGCCGCCAGGGAAAGCCGCCAGAGAACAAAAGCCCCAAAGACTGATTCCCGCTGAGCCCATCCCCCGCCACAGGGGGGCAGGACAACTCCGCCCAAACAGGGTTGCCTGAGTAACAGCACGGCAGGCTCCACCCGCAGAAGACAGGCTGGGAAAACAAGAGGCCAGCAACCCTAAGGTCCCAAGAAAACAGGTGCATCTTGCTTGGGTTCTGGTCAATAATTTGGACTCTATACATTCCCTCAAACACCCATCAACAGAATGACTAGGAGAAGGAGCTCCCAAAATAGAAAAGACTCAGAGATTATGACTTATGCTGCAGATTTACAAATGGATGCAGATATAACCAAGATGTCAGAGATAGAATTCAGGCTAGCAATTGTGAAGACGATGGCTAGAATGGAGAAATCAATTAATGGCAACATAGAGTCTCTAAGGGCAGATATAAAAGGGGAATTGGCAGAACTTAAAAATGCTATCAATGAGATCCAATCCAATCTAGATAATCTAACAGCTAAGGTAACTGAGGCAGAAGAGTGAATAAGCGACCTGGAAGACAATATAATAGATAAAAAAGCGAAAAGAGGAGGCCAGGGAAAAACAACTCAGAATCCTTGAAAATAGAATCAGAGAAATAAGTAACACCATGAAGCATTCCAATGTCAGAATAATTGGAATCCTGGAGGGAGTGGAGAGAGAGAGAGGACTAGAAGATGTATTTGAGCAAATTGTAGCTGAGAACTTCCCTAATCTGGGGAATGAAACAAATATTCAAGTCCTAGAGGCAGAGAGGACCCCTCCTAAGGGGATCCTTAGGAGGTCAAGGAAAACAGGCCAACACCCCAGCACGTAATAGTAAAACTTACAAATCTTAGAACCAAGGAGACCATCTTAAGGGCAGTTGGGGGAAGAGATTCCTTACGTACAGAGGGAGGAACATCAGAATAACGTCAGACCTATCCACAGAGACCTGGGAAGCCAGAAAGGCCTGGCAAGACATATTCAGGGTACTAAATGAGAAGAACATGCAGCCAAGAATACTTTATCCAGCAAGGCTGTAATTTAGAATGGATGGAGAGATGCAGAGCTTCCAAGACCAGCAGAAACTGAAAGAATATGTGACCAATAAGACGGCCCTGCAAGAAATATTAAGGGGGGGGGGGGTTCTATAAAAGGAGAAAGACCCAAAGAGTGATATACAACAGAAATTTACAGGGACAATCTATAAAAACAACGTCTTCACAGGCAACATGATGACAATTAATTCATATCTTTCAATAATCACTCTCAACATGAATGGCCTAAATGCTCCCATAAAGCGGACAAGGTTGCAGATTGGATAAAAAGACAGGACCTATCCATATGCTGTCTACAAGAGACTCATTTTGAACCTAAAGATACATCCAGACTGAAAGTGAAGGGATGGAGATCCATCTTCCATGACAGTGGACCTCAAAAGAAAGCTGGGGTAGCAATTCTTATATCAGACAAATTAGATTTTAAGCTAAAGACTGTAGTTAGAGACACAGAAGGACACTATATCATTCTTAAAGGGTCTATCCAACAAGAAGATCTAACAATTGTAAATATCTATGCCCCCAACATGGGAGCAGCCATCTACATAAGCCAACTGTTAACCAAAATAAAGAGTCATATTGATAACAATACGTTAATTGTAGGAGACCTCAATACTCCACTCTCAGCAATGGACAGATTACCTAAGCAGAAAATCAACAAAGAAACAAGAGCTTTGAATGATACACTGGACCAGATGGACCTCATAGATATTTACAGAACATTCCACCCTAAAACAACAGAATACACATTCTTCTCGAGCACACATGGAACTTTCTCCAGAATAGACCATATACTGGGTCACAAATCAGGTCTCAACCATTACCAAAAGATTGAGATTATTCCCTGCATATTCTCAGACCACAATGCTCTAAAACTGGAACTCAATCACAAGAAAAAAATTGGCAGAAATTCAAACACTTGGAAGCTAAAGATCACTCTGCTCAAGAATGTTTGGGTCAACCAGAAAATCAAAGAAGAACTTAAACAATTCATGGAAATCAATGAGAACGAAAACATATCGGTCCAAAACCTATGGAATACTGCAAAGGCCATCCTAAGGGGGAAATACATAGCCATCCAAGCCTCACTAAAAAAATAGAAAAATCCTGAATTCACCAACTAACTCTACACCTTAAAGAACTAGAGAAAAAGCAACAAATGATGCCTAAGCCACACATTAGAAGAGAAATAATTAAGATTAGAGCAGAAATCAATGAATTAGAAACCACAGTAGATCAGATCAATGAAACTAGAAGTTGGTTCTTTGAAAGAATTAATAAGATCGATAAACCACTGGCCAGACTTATCCAAAAGAAAAGAGAAAGGACCCAAATTAATAAAATTACGAATGAAAGGGGAGAGATCATGACTAACACCAAGGAAATAGAAATAATTATTAGAAATTATTATCAACAACTATATGCCAATAAACTGAGCAATCTGGATGAAATGGAGGCCTTCCTGGAAACCTATAAGCTGCCAAGACCGAAACAGGAAGAAACTGACAACCTGAATAGACCAATAACCAGTAGCGAGATTGAAGCAGTGATCAAAAACCTCCCAAAAAACAAGAATCCAGGGCCTGATGGATTCCCTGGGCAATTCTACCAAACATTCAAACAAGATATAATAACTAATGTACTGAAGCTGTTTCAAAAAATAGAAACAGAAGGAAAACTTCCAAACTCATTCTATGAGGCCAGCATTACCTTAATCCCCAAACCAGGCAAAGACCCCATCAAAAAGGAGAATTTCAGACTGATATCCCTGATGAATATGGATTCCAAAATCCTCAACAAAATCCTAGCTAATAGGATCCAACAATACATTAAAAGGAATCATCCACCACGACCAAGTGGGATTTATCCCTGGGATGCAAAGGTGGTTCAACATTCGCAAATCAATCAATGTGATAGAACACATTAATAAGACGAGGGAGAAGAACCATATGATTCTCTCAATTGATGCAGAAAAAGCATTTGACAAAATACAGCATCCTTTCCTGATTAAAATTCTTCAGAGTATAGGGATAGAGGGAACATTCCCCAAGTTCATAAAATCCATCTATGAAAAACCCACAGCAAATATCATCCTCAATGGGGAAAAGCTGAAAGCCTTTCCCTTAAGATCAGGAACAAGTCAAGGATGCCCACTCTCACCAGCATTGTTCAACATAGTACTAGAAGTCCTAGCAACAGCAATCAGACAACAAAAAGAAATAAAAGGTATTCAAATTGGCAAAGAAGAAGTCAAACTCTCTGTTTTCACAGACGACATGATACTTTATGTGGAAAACCCAAAAGACTCCACCCCCAAATTACTAGAACTCATACAGCAATTCAGTAATGTGGCAGGATACAAAATCAATGCACAGAAATCAATTGCTTTCTTATACACTAACAACACAACTGTAGAAAAAGAAATTACAGAAACGATTCCATTTACAATAGCACCCAAAACCATAAGATACCTCGGAATAAACCTAACCAAAGAGGTGAAGGATCTATACTCTAGGAGCTACAAAACACTCATGAAAGAAATTGAAGAAGACACAAAAAGATGGAAAAATATTCCATGCTCATGGTTCGGAAGAATAAACATTGTTAAAATGTCTGTGCTACCCAGAGCAATCTATACCTTCAATGCCATCTCGATCAAAATTCCAATGACATTTTTCAAAGTGCTGGAACAAACAATCCTAAAACTTGTATGGAACCAGAAAAGACCCCCGAATCACCAAGGAAATGTTGAAAAAGAAAAACAAAGCTGGGGGCATCATGTTGCCCAATTTCAAGCTATATTACAAAGCTGTGATCACCAAGACAGCATGGTATTGGCATAAAAACAGACATATTGACCAATGGAACAGAATAGAGAACCCAGATATGGACCCTCAACTCTATGGTCAAATAATCTTTGACAAAACAGGAAAAAATATGCAATGGAAAAAAAACAGTCTCTTCAATAAATGGTGCTGGGAAATTAGACAGCCATATACAGAAGAATGAAACTCAACCATTCTCTAACACCATTCACAAAGATAAACTCAAAGTGGATGAAAGACCTCAATGTGAGACAGGAATCCATCAAAATCCTAGAGGAGAACACAGACAGTAACCTCTTTGACATCGCCCACAGCAACTTCTTTCAAGATACATCTCCAAAAGCTAGTGAAACAAAAGCAAAAATGAACTTTTGGGATTTCATCAAGATAAAAAGCTTCTGCACAGCAAAGGAAACAGTCAACAAAACAAAGAGGAAACCCACAGAATGGAAGAAGATATTTGCAAATGACACTACAGATAAAGGGCTGGTATCCAAGATCTATAAAGAACTTCTCAAACTCAACACCCAAAAAACAAATAACCAAGTCAAAAAGTGGGCAGAAGATATGAAAAGACACTTCTCTGAAGAAGACATACAAATAGCTAACAGACACATGAAAAAATGTTCATCATCATTAGCCATCAGGGAAATCCAAATCAAAACCATACTGAGATACCACCTTACACCAGTTAGAATGGCAAAAATGGACAGGGAAAGAAACAACAAATGTTGGAGAGGTTGTGGAGAAAGGGGAACCCTCTTACACTGTTGGTGGGAATGCAAGTTGGTATAGCCACTTAGGAAAACAGTGTGGAGGTGCCTCAAAAATTTAAAAATAGAGCTACCCTATGACCCAGCAATTGCACTCCTGGGTATTTACCCCAAAGACACAGATGTAGTGAAAAGAAGGGCCATATGCACGCCAATGTTCACAGCAGCAATGTCTGCAATAGCCAAACTGTGGAAAGAGCCAAGATGCCCTTCAACAGATGAATGGGTAAAGAAGATGTGGTCCATATATACAATGGAATATTACTCAGCCATCAGAAAGGATGAATACCCAACTTTTACATCAACATGGATGGGACTGGAGGAGTTATGCTAAGTGAAACAAGTCAACCAGAGAAAGTCAATTATCATATGGTTTCACTTATTTGTGGAACATAAGGAATAACATGGAGGACATTAGGAGAAGGAAGGGGAAAATGGGGGGGGGAATTGGAGGGAGAGATGAACCATGAGAGACTATGGACTCTGAGAAACAAACAGGGTTTTAGAGGGGAGGGGGAGGGGGGATTGGTTAGCCTGGTGATGGGTATTAAGGAGGGCACATACTGCATGGAGCACTGGGTGTTATACGAAAACAATGGATCGTGGATCACCACATCAAAAACCAATGATGTATTGTATGGTGACTAACATAACATAATAAAATTAAAAAAAAATTAATTCAAAGGAAACATGCACCCTGATATTTATAGCAGCATTATCTATAATAGCCAAATCATGGAAACAGTCCCAGTGTCCATTAACTGATGAACGGATAAGAAAGATATAGTATATCTATGGTATGGTAAAGATACGGTATAACAGAATATTACTCAGCCATAGAAAAGAATGAAATCTTGCAACTGACTTTTTTTTATATTAACCTTGTATCCTACAACTTTGTACATTCTTACTAGTTCCAGGAATTTTTTTTGTTGACTCTTTCATTTTCTACATAGATGATAATGTTGTCTATAAACAAAGACAATGCTATCTCTTCCTTCCAAATCAGAATAACTTTTGCTTACTTTCCTTGTCCTATTAGCTAGGACTTTAAGTATGAGTAAAATGCAATGGTGAGAGGGGACATCCTTGCCTTTTTCCCAATCTAAGTGAAAGTTTCAAGTTTTTCATTATTAAGTATGATGTTATCTATAGGTATTTTGTAGAGGTCTTTTATCAATTTGAAAACTCTTCCTTTGTTCCTAGTTTGCTGAAAGTTTCTATCATTAATGGGTACTGGATTTTGTCAAATGCTTTTCCTGCATTTATTGGCATGATCATGTGATTTTTTTCATTTTTTGCTTATTGATGTGAGGCAGTACATTAACTGACTTTCAAATGTTGAAGCAGCCTTGCATACCTGGGATAATCCACAGAATCCATATAATTCTATCTACACACTGTTAAATTAGATGTCTGATACTTTGTTGAGGATTTTTGCATCTATGTTCATAAGAGATATTGTCTTGTAATTTTATTTTCTATCAATATCTCTGTCTGCTTTTGGTATTGGGGCAATGCTGACCTCACAGAATAAGTTAGGAACTATTCCCTATGCTCCTATCTCCTGAAAAAGAATGGAAAGAATTGGCATAATTTCTGCTTAAATGTTTGGTAGATTTCACCAGTGAACACACCACGGCCTGGTGCTTTCTGTTTTGAAGTTTATTAATTATTGATTCAATTTCTTTGATAGCTACAAGCCTAGTCAGATTATCTATTTATTCTTGTGTGAGTTTTGGCAAATTGTGTCTTTCAAGGAATTGGTCCATTGATTTATCAAATTTGTGGGTACAGAGTTGTTCATAGAATTCCTTTATAATCCTTTTAATGTCTATGGGATCTGTAGTGATGACCCCTCTTTCATATCTGATATTAGTATTTTCTGTCCTTTTTTTCTTTTTTAGTCTCTCTGGCTAGAGGCTTATCAATTTTACTGATCTTTTCAAAGACCCTGCTCTTATTTTCCTTGATTTTCTCTATTAATTTCCTGTTTTCAATACCATTGATATCTTCCCTAATACCTTATTTCTTCTGCTTATTTTGTATTTAATTTGCTCTTCTTTTTCTAGTTTCCTAAGAAAGTTAGATGATTGATTTTACAATTTCTTCTTTTCTAATATATGCATCTATGCTAAAACTTCCCTCTAAGCACTGTTTTTGCTACATCCCACAAATTCTAATAAACTGTGTTTTCAAATATTTTTTCCATTTTTCTTGAGATTTTTTCTTGACCCAAGTGTTATTTAGAAGTGTGTTGTTTAGCCTCTATTATTTTGGTATTTTCCAGCTATCTCTCTGTTATGGATTTCTAGTTTAATTCTATTGTGATCTGAGAGCAAACATTGTATGATTTCTATACTTTTAAATTTGTTTCAGTATGTTCTATAGCCCAGAATGTGGCCTATATTGGTGAAAGTTCCATGTAAGCTTGAGAAGTATGTGTATTCTGCAGTTCTTGGATGAGATAATCTATAGATGTCCATTATATCCAGTTGAATGACGGTGTTGTTGAGTTCAACTACTTCCCTGATTTTCTGCCTTCTGTCATCTGTCCATTTCTGAGAGAGGACTGTTAAAATCTCCAACATCAAGCAGTGCCTGGGTGGCTCAGTTGGTTGAGCATCTGACTCTTGTTCTCAGCTCAGGTATTGACCTTAGGGTCGTGAGTTCAAACCCCACATTGGTCCCATGCTGGGTGTGGAGCCTACTTAAAAAAAAATCTCCAACAGTGATAGCAGAGTCATCTCTTTCTACTTGCATTTCTATCAGGTTTTCCCTCATATATTTAGACACTCTATTGTTGGGTATATAGACTGTTATGTCTTCACCACTTTGTTATGTCTTCTTGGAGTATTGACTCCTCTATCATTATGCAATGCAATTCCTTTTCCCTTAACATTCCTTGCTTTGGATTCTGAATATACCTACTCCTGCTCTTTTGATTACTGTTAGCATGATGTATATCATTTTCCATCCCTTTTAATTTATATGTGTCTTTATATTTAAAGAGGCAGTATTGTTGGCTCTTGTTTTTAGATTGATTCTGACAGTCTCTGGGGTTTTCTTATTCTTCATTTAAACTCAATTTAGTTAACATATAGTGTATTATTACTTTCAGGGGTAGAATTTAGTGATTCATCAGTTGCATATAACACCCAGTGCTCATTACAACAAGTGCCCTTCTTGATGCCCATCACCCAATTATCCCTTCCCTCCACCCACCACCCCTCCAGCAACCTGTTTGCTTCCTAGAGTTCAGTGTCTCTTATGGTTTGCCTCCCTATTTTCATCTTACTTTATTTTTCCTTCCCTTCCTCTATGTTTATCTGCTGTATTTCTTAAATTCCACATATGAGTGAAATCATATGGTATTTGTCTTTCTCTGACTGACTTATTTTGCTTAGCATAATACCCTCTAGTTCCATCCACATCGTTGCAAATGGGAGTCTCTGTTTTTTAAATGGTGTATTGAGATCTTTGATGTTTAAAGTAGATCAATATAGTTGGATTCAAACTACCATATTTGTCAAAGTTTTTTGTTGCCCTTGTTCTTTCTTCCTATTTTTGTCTTCCATACTTTTTCTGCCTTTTCTGATTTTAACTGAATATTTTACTTTTTCCAATTATCTACTTTCTTAGCATATCAACTACATTTTTTTAACTGTTTTAGTGGTTGTCTTAGAGCTTGCTGTGTAAATTTACAACTAATCCAAGTCTAGTTTCAAATAACACTATGCCACTTCACAAGTAGTGTTAATAATCACTTTATAATAACAAAATATTCCTAATTCTTCCCTCCTGTGCTTTGTATCATTGCTGTCATTTATTTCACTTATACATAAACATTCATAAACACACACATATATATAAACATATATATTTAAACATACATAATCAAATCCATTGTTACTATTATTATTTTTTCAGGCAAACATAACAACAAATACACTACAGAAACGTTGCTATTATTATTTTGAACAAAATTGTTACCAGTTAGATCATTTTAGAATAAGAAAAAATAAAATTTTTATTTTATCCTCAATTTTTCATTCTCTGAAGCTCTTTCTTTATGTAGATCCATGTTTCTGATCTATATCATTTTCCTTCTCTCTGAGGAACTTTTAAATTTCTTGCAAGGCAGTACTACCAGCAACAAAATACCCTCAATTTTTGTTTGTCTGAGAAAGTCTATTTCTACTCCACTTTTGAGGATAATTTTGCAGGGTCAAAATTCTGGCTGTGCATTTTTTTTCTATCAACACTTTAAATATTCACTCCACTCTCTTCTTGTTGTCATGGTTTCTGAGGAGAAATCTGATGTAATTCTTATATCGGTAAGATTTTTTTTTCCCTCTGATTTCTTTCAGGAGTCTTTATCTTGATATCTTTGGTATCGTTCAGCCTTTGATAGCCTGTAGTTCAAATATATTTCTAGGTATAATTTTCTTTTGACATTTATCCTGCCCGCTGTTCTCTGAGCTTCCTGGATCTATGATTTGGTGTCCTACATTAATTTGGGAAAATTCTCAGTCATTATCACTTCAAATACTGCTTCTCTTCCTTTCTTTTTTCTCATTCTGGTATTCCCATTACATATATGTTACACCTTTTATGGTTGTTCACAGTTCTTGAATATTTTGTTGGGTGTTTTTTGCTTGTTTGTTTGTTTGTTTTTTAGTCTTTTTTCTCTTTGCTTTTCAATTGTGGAAGAGTCACTGTCATATCCTCAAGCTCACAGATTCTTTCTTCAGCCATGTCCAATTTACTAATGAACCCTTTAAAGGCATTCTTCAATTCTGTTACAGTGTTTTTGACCTCCAGAGTATATTTTTTGGTTCTTTCTTAGAATTTCCACATCTCTGCTTGCATTATCCGTCTGTTCTTGCATGTTGTCTACTTTTTCCATTAAAGCCCTTAGCATCTTAGTCGTAGTTTTTAAAAATTACTAGCAGGTGTAATTTTCTTTCATCCTGAAGAACTTCCTTTAGTATTTCTAATAAGGCAGGTCTTCTAGTAGTGAATTTTCTGTCTTTGTTTATCTGGGAATGTTTTTATTTCCACTTTATTTCTGAAGGAATTTTTGGCTGAATATAGAATTCTTAGTTGACAAATTTTTTTCTAGCACTTTAAATTTATCATCCCACTCTCTTCTGGCTCTCTCTCTCCACTGTTTCTGAGAAGTCAGTTTTTAATCACATTGTTCTTTCTCTGTACATGATTTTTCTCTTACTGATTTCAAGATTTTTTTCTTTGTCACTTACTTTCAATAGCTTGGCTATGATGTCTAGGTGTGATTATCATTCTGTTTATCCTACTTGGAGGTTTCACAAAACTTCTCAGATACGTAGATTCATATTGTTTTCAAATTTGGAAAGAATCTGTCCATTATTTCTTCAAATTTTTTTTCTCCTTTACTCTCTCCTCTCTTCCTGGGTCTTCCATTACACATATATTTGTATGCTTGATCCCACAGATCTCTGAGATTCTGCTCATCCTTCTTGATTCTTTACTTTCTGTTCTACATATTGGATAATTTTCATTGATCTATCTTCAAGTTTGCTAAACCTTTATTCTGCAAGCTCAGATGTTATGTTCATTCCCCTCTAGTGAATTTTTCATTCCAGTTACTTTACTTTTCAATGACATAATTCCCACTTAGTTCTTTTTTTATCATATCTTTGTTTTTAGTGAGATTCTCTATTTGATGAGTTATTGAAAGTGTGAATATTAAAAGCATGAGTATTATTATACCTTCCTTTTAAAAGTGGATCATACTTGGTGTGCTTCAGTGGCTCAGTTAAGCATGCAACTCTTAGTTTTGGCTCCAGTCATGATCTCAGGGTCTTGATATCAAGCCCCGTGTCAGGCTCTGTGCTCAGCATGGAGTCAGCTTAAGATTCTCTCTCCCTCTCCCTCTGCCCCTCCCTTCACTCTGTCTCTCAAATAAATAAATAAATCTTTAAAAAATAATAAAAAAGGGGTGCCTGGGTGGCACAGTTGGTTAAGCATCCAACTCTTCATTTCACCTCAGGTCACGATCACAGGGTCCTGAGATTGAGCCCTTGTCAGTCTCTGAGCATAGTGTGGAGTCTGCTTGAGATTCTCTCTCCCTCTCCCTCTGCCTTTCCTGCTGGTGCTCTGTCTCTCAAATAAATAAATAAATTTTTAAAAATAAATACAATAAAAAAATCAGTAAAAGTGGATCACACTCTTCTGCTTCTTTGCATACCTCATAATATTTTTTGGAAGCATTAAATATTTTAGACAATACATTATAGCAACTCTGTATTCTTACCCTGCTAGGAGTTGTTGTTGTTCTTTCTGGGTACTACTTTTGTCTTTTCTATAGCGTAGGGCCACTTGCGTCTCTACTCCTTTTTTTTTTTTTTAAGCTTTGTTTCCATATTTAAGCCTGACGTCCTAGGAGTTGCCCTACATAACATAATTTAGTGGTCAGCCAATGATTGGTCAAAGGTTGTTCAAACACCTTGAACCAATAAGGCTTCTACCTTTTACCAGTGGATCTGTGTTTTAATTTATGGATGCATTCAAGTTCACAGTTTATAAGTCTTCCCAGCTTTTACTTTCCATAGAGCCATCTATTTTTCCTCTGTACATGCATAAGACATCATATTCAGGTAGAGACATATGGATAAGGTCACCTCTAGTCTTTCTTGAGGGTGTACACAGGCTTGTGCATACCCACTGATTTCTATTATATCAAGAATATAGGGTTTCTTTTGGGCGCCTGGGTGGCTCAGTTGGTTAAGCGACTGCCTTCGGCTCAGGTCATGATCCTGGAGTCCCTGGATCGAGTCCCGCATCGGGCTCCCTGCTCGGCGGGGAGTCTGCTTCTCCCTCTGACCCTCCTCCCTCTCATGCTCTCTGTCTCTCATTCTCTCTCTCTCAAATAAATAAATAAAATCTTAAAAAAAAAAAAAGAATATAGGGTTTCTTTCTTATTAAAGCCAGCCATAGCTGCCTCATTCCCTGAATGTCACTGATAAATTTCTGGATAGGCTGCTAAACTATTGCTTGCCCAAACCAGGATCACAACCTCAGGTTATATGTAATGTTGGCCTTCCCTTTTCATTTGCCACTGAGATCACTACTATTTCTGATAATGCCTAGTATCATGAGGTTTCTGTGCACACTATACCAAAAATCAAGTCAGCCTCTTCCACCAGCAAAGCTGCTGATTCTCAGTTTGTTCCATCCTGGTAGAGCTACCATGCTGATGGAGCTGGGGAGAGGAGCAGAGCCAAGAGCAGCCCCAGGTCAAAGTGTCAAAAACTCCCACTTTTTTTGCAGTGGTCAGTAGTTTTTCTGGAATAAACTCTTCTCAACTTTTGTGTATGTCTTTGGTGAATTTCCAGTTTTTTATATGGTTGTTTTTGACATTTTTGTTAAAATTCATTGGTGCTTTTTGGAGAAGGAATTTGCTAAGCTCCTCACTTCACCATTTTTATAGCACTATGTTTTTTTTTTTGTTTTGTTTTGTATTTTTTAAACTTAGGTTTGTTTTTATAGTTTTGCTTGAAACTTGTATTCTGAAAATTAGGAAATCAAAAATGATTTAAGAGGGTTTCAACTTTTTTTTTAAATAAATATGTCAAAGAATAACACATGACTGATAAATGATTGTTATATATATAAAGAATACTATAAGTCAATAAAGACATACAACAAATATATAATGAAGAAATATACATCAATTTATAAAAAGGTTTCCAAATGTTCAATGAATACATGAAAAAGTACTCAATCTCATTAGTGATCAGAGAAATATAAATTTAAACCACCATATACCTTATGCAACATCTACCAAATTGGCTATAATTTAAAAGTATGATATTATCGGGGCGCCTTGGTGGCTCAGTCAGTTAAGTATCTGCCTTCAGCTTAGGTCACGATCCCAGGGTCCTGGGATCGTGCCCCACATTGGGCTTCCTGCTTAGGGGAGAGCCTGCTTCTCCCTCTCCCTCTGCCTGCCGCTCTGCCTACTCATGCTCTCTCTATCTCTCTGCCCAAAAAATAAAAATCTTTTTTAAAAAAGTATGATAATATCAAATCTTGGTGAGAATAAGGAGCAAAAGGAATTCTCATATACTTCTCGTGGGATTATAAAATAGTAAAATTTCAGAAGATAGTTTAGCTTTATCAACTTAGGATGAAGATGTTATTCAATGTTTTTACTTTGGGAATATACCCTGAAGGAAAATATGTACACCAGAACACATGCACAAGGATGTTCACAGAAATTTTGTTCATTGTAGCCTCAAACTAGAAACAAAGAAATAACCCAAATTTCCACTGATAGTAGAATGGAAAAATAAGCTATGGTATATTCATATAAGAGACGACAGTGTACCTACATCCAACCACATTGGTGAATCTCACAAACACTATGTTGGACAAAAGAAGTCAGATAGAAAAGAATACAGAATGATTTCATTTATACAAATTCAATAACATGCAAAATGAGAGACACACATAATCAAAAAATTCTAATGAAAACACAAAAATAATTTTCACAAAAATCAGGGTAGTGGTTACTTCTGTGGTAACGAAAGAGCTATAATTAGTAAGCAACTCAGTTTTAATATATAAATAGAATTTTTGTATTAAAAAAGATCTCAAAGACATTCAAATACTACTGATATTACTAATGAGAGACATTTTCAGAGAATATTGACACTACTTGGAAGGATCATAATCATTCATTCAGTTAGCCAAACAGTCAGGCATATATTCAACAAAAACAATTATGTATTAACCATCTTCAATGTTCCAGACACTAAATCAGGCCCTAAGTATGCTCAAGCTGCTATAACAAAATACACTAACTGGATGGCTTAAACAATAGACATTTATCTCTCACAGTTTGGAGACTGGGAAGTCTGAGATCAAGCTGCTGGCAGATCCAGTTGTCATTGAGGGTTCTCTTCCTGTCTTGTAAACAGCTTCCTTCTTGGGTGTATGTTCAAATGCCTTTTCTTCATTGTGTGTACATGGACAGAAAGAGAACTCTCATGATTGTCCCTCTTCTTAACAGGGCACTAAACTTATCATGGAGACCCCACCTTCATGACCTCATCTAGGCCTAATTACCTCCTAAAAGCCTCACCTCCAAATAACATCACATTGGGGGTTGGGCTTCAACATATAAATTCCGGGATGAACACATTCAGTCCACAACATGTCTCCCATAGGATAGAGAAATGGATAAGACACAGACTGAGTCCTGGAAGAGTTCATTTAGTAAGAATGCTAAGTACACATCTAGTAAGAATGCTAAGTATACACATACTTATTATAGATAGGAGAAAGGCATAAGGGCTCCAAGAAAGACACAAAGTTCAGTTAACATAAAGATTACTTCAAGGGTGGGAATCATGGAGGGCTTATTATAGCTGACTGGGAGTGATCTGCAAGAGTGAAGACATTGAAAAAATACAAACAATTTTCACACAGGCAAGATTCCTGGAATAGTTTGAGGAAGCAGCAGTACACAAACCAACTAAGAAAAGGGCACAAAAGAGGCTGGTGAGGGAGGCAGGACACACTGGCCTTGGGACTCGATAAGGAAGATCAGACTTTTTCCAAAGCCAGCAGAACTACTAAAAATTTTAAATAAGTGATGGGCGTACTGTAGTAGTTTCCTAGGGTTGCTGTAACAAATTACTACAAACTAGATATTTATTCTCTCACATTTCTGGAACCTTAAGGAGTCTGGTATCAATGAGGTTGGTTCTTTCTGAAAGCTCTGAGGGCAAATCTGTTTCATGTGTCTTTCCTAGCTTCTGGTAATTGTCAGCAATTCTTGTAGTTTCTTGGTTTGTAAACACATCACTCCAATCTCTCCCTCTGTCTTTACCTGGCCTTTTCTCCTCTGTGTTTCTTTTTGTATCAAATCTCCCTTTCCTTTCTCTTATAAGGACACTAGTAATTGGTCCACCTTAAATCTAAGATGATCTCATCTTGAAATTCTTAACTTAATTACTTCTGCAAATACCCTTATTCAAAATAAGGTCACATTCTGAGGTTCTAGGTGAACATGTCTCTTTAGCCCACTAAGGCATATTCAGATAGATTGGTATGATTGAGCTGGGAGGTAAGGATGAGTAAAAATGTTTCCCACAGAAACACACATGAAAGTCCAAAAAGACATTATCCCTAATGTTCATCTATGATATTATAATTTGTTATTGGAAAAGTAGGAAATTATATATACATCAGGCACTAAGGGACTTATCAAAGATATATTGCACCTATCTACTAGAATACTATACAGACGTTAAAAATGTCAAAGTAGATCAATATGCACTGATATAAGAGGTCAGTAAAGTATTGAGTGAAAAACTTCAAGTTACAAACTGTGTAACTATGATCCTGTGTATGGTAAAAAGAAAAAAGCTGAAAGGAAATTCACAGCTATTAATGAGGTCTATTATCTGGTATTAAGTCTAGAAGGGCTAAAATATAGAAAGCTTATGTTTTATGGATTTATATATTTTGTAAATATTTAAAGTTCCACATTTTACCTTTATAAATTTAAAAAATATTCCTTTTTAGAAGAAACTATATGCTTAGGAAGAAGAGAAAAAAACAGGTTAGCTGGGAAAAAAGGTATAATCTGACAGTATGATTTTGAAAAAAATGATGATCACCATGAAATTGAAACATAAGGGCGCCTGGGTGGCTCAGTCATTAAGCGTCTGCCTTCGGCCCAGGTCATGATCCCAGGGTCCTGGGATCAAGCCCCGCATCGGGCTCCCTGCTCGGCGGGAGGCCTGCTTCTCCCTCTCCCACTCTCCCTGCTTGTGTTCCTTCTCTTGCTGTGTCTCCCTCTGTCAAATAAACAATAAAAAAAATCTTCAAAATAAAAAAAAAATTGAAACATAAAACCTAAAGGACTAAATTTTTAAATTCTGTACTACAAATTGGCATTGCAGATTGAATTCTGGCAGTTAGAGAAATTTTTTTTTAAGATTTTTATTTATTTATTCATGAGAAAAAGAGAGAGAGAGGCAGAGGGAGAAACTGGCTCCCTGCTATGCAGGGAGCCTGATGTGGGACTCCATCCCAGGACCCGGAGGTCATGACCTGAGCCAAAGGCAGAGGCTTAACTGACTGAGCCACCCAGGTGCCCTAAAGAAATACTTTTAAGAATATCCTAACAACAGGCACCTGGGTTGGCTCTCTGCTCAGCGGGGAGCCTGCTTCTCCCTCTGCCTGCCACTCCCGCTGCTTGGGCTCTTTCTCTCTCTCTCAGTCTGACAAGTAAATAAACAAAAATCTTAATTAAAAAAAAGAATATCCTAACAAGGTGGGAATGTAAACTGGTGCAACCACTGTGGAAAACCTCAAAAAATTAAAAATAGAACTACCATATGATCTAATAATTCCACCACTGGGTATTTACCCAAAGAATATGAAAACACTAATTTGAAAAGACACATACACCCCCACATTTATTGCAGTATTATTTACAGTAGCCAAATTATGGAAGCAGCCCAAGTATCACTGACAGATGAATGGATAAAGGTGTGGAATATTTATACAATGGAGTATTATTCAGCCATTAAAAAAGACTGAAATCTTACCATTTGCAACAGCATGAATGGATTTAGAGGGTATAATGTTAAGGGAAATATGTCAGTCAGAGAAAGACAAATACCATTTTATTTCACTCATATGTGGAACTTAAGAAACAAAACAAATGAACAATGAAAAAAAAAGAGAAAAACCAAAAAACAGACTCTTAACTATAAAGAACAAACTGATGATTACCAGAAGAGAGGTGAGTAGGGGCGAATGAGTAAAATAGGTAAAGGTAGGATTAAGTGTACATTTATCATGATGAGCACCCCATAATGTACAGAATTGTTGAATCACTATATATACACCTGAAACAATATAACACTGTATGTTAATTATACCAGAATTAAAATTTTAAAATGATGAAGAGAAGATAAAAAATATATCAAATTATATCAAATATATCAAATAGAAATATATCATATATCAAATATCAAAATATATCAAATAAATAAAATAGAAATTATATCAAATATATCAATTATAAATCAAATATATCAAATTATGGAAGTATTAAAAAAAAAGAATATTCTAACAATACCTTGATAAATCTGATGGGCATGCCCAGCCCTGAATTTTCATGCTGCCTCATTAAAGCTACAGCCAGAAGGCATGCCCCAGCCTTGCACTCTTCCACTGTCCTGCTATAGTTGGCAGGTGTACCCCAGCTCTGTGGTCTCTGTCTGCACCACTAACACTGGTAAGTATACACAGTCCACACAGGAGACACCTCCTGATCACCTAATGGCCCAGAGAGGGGGGAGCCTACATTGCTAAGCAACCCAGGACTAAAATAATTGAAGAGACCATTCTCAGTAGGCTACTACCCCTAAGGCACTGCAGACAGCACACTGAAAAAAACTCACAGTCTTCCTGTGAAAAAGAACTATTTACTAGTTGTGGAGCTTCAGCCTGAAGTGTGATGGCAGGTCAGGTTTGCCACACATCTAGAAGCTACAGAGGGGCTCTCATGAAACATAGGCTGGGAGAAGCCACTTTTATGATCTTCCTTGGTCTCACTACAGGTTGTCAGTACCTCCCAGATAGGGGAGGTACTCATTTATGGAGCTCCAATTTTTACAACTGTCATGGGTAAACACCTTCAGGTCACCTGGACAAGAGGCCGGCAAGGTTGACAACTGCAGTCCCCTCGGGCTCCATACATTTGCATACTTTAATGTGCTGACTGAAATCCCTCCCTTTGGGACACTGAACATTCTTGACATACCCTCGACTACTGGGACCTATAAAGAATAAATCAGGCTGCTTGGACAATAACAAAGGTGAACTGTGGCGAAGTTGAATGATAAAGTTCATCTCCTATACAAGGACACTCCTTCAAGACTGGTAGAAGTAGCTCTTTCACCTAATACATAGAAACAAACACAGAGTCAAACAAAATAAGGAAACAGAAATATGTTCCAAATGGAAGAACAAGACAGGAGGCTCTAACTGCTAGGATAAATGAGGCAGAAGAAAGAATTAGTGATATACAAGACCAAATGATGGAGAATAAAGAAGCTGAGAAAAAGCGAGATAATCAACTACCGAATCACGAGGGGAGAATTCAAGAGATAAGTGATATCATAAAGTGAAAAAATATTAGAATAATTGGGATCCCAGAAGAAGAAGAAAGAGAGAGAGGGGCAGAAGATATATTGAGGCAAATTATAATGGAGAACTTCCATAATGTGGGGAAAGAAACAGGCATCAAAATCCAGGAGGCACAGAGAACCCCCCTCAAAATCAATAAAAATAGGTCAAAAACCTGACATCTAATAGTAAAACTTACAAATCTGAGACAGAGAGAAAATCCTGAAAGCAGCTCAGGACAAGAGGTCTGTAACCTACAATGGTAGAAACATTTCCACAGAGACCTGTCAGGCCAGAAAGGACTGGCATGATATATTCAGGGTACTAAATGAGAAAAATATGCAGCCAAGAGTACTTTATCTGGCTAGGCTGTCATTGAAAATATAAGGAGAGATAAAAAGCTTCCAGGACAAACAAAAACTAAAAGAATTTGCGATCACCAAACTAGCCCTGCAAGAAATATTGAAAGGGGTCCTCCAAGCAAAGAAAGAGCCCAAAAGTAACATACACCAGAAAGGAACAGAGAAAATATACAGTAACAGTCACATTACAGGCAATACAATGGCACTAAATTCATATCTTTCAATAGTTACCCTGAATGTAAATGGGCTAAATGCCCCTATCAAAAGGCACAGGGTATCAGATTGGAAAAAAAAGCAAGACCCATCAATATGCTGTCTGCAAGAGACTCATCTTAGACCCAAAGATGGGGGTGGAACACCATTTATCATGCTAATGGACATCAAAAGAAAGCTGGGGTGGCAAACCTTATATCAGACAAATTAGATTTTAAACCAAAGACTATAATAAGAGATGAGGAAGGACACTAGATCATAATTAAAGTGTCTATCCAACAAGAAGATCTAACAATTATAAATATTTATGCCCCTAATATGGGAGCAGCCAATTATATAAGCCAATTAATAACAAAATCAAAGAAACACATCAACAATAATACAATATTAGTAGGGGACTTTAACACCTCCCCCCCCACTGCAATGGACAGATCCTCTAAGCAAAAGATCAACAAGGAAATAAAGGCTTTAAATGACACACTGGACCGGATGGACTTCACAGATATATTCAGAACATCCCATCCCAAAGCAACAGAATACACATTCTTCTCTAGTGCACATGGAACATTCTCCAGAATAGATCACATCCTAGGTCACAAATCAGGTCTCAACCAGTACCAAAAGACTGGGATCACTCCATGCATATTTTTGAACCACAATGCTTTGAAACTGGAACTCAATCACAAGAGGAAAGTTGGAAAGAACTCAAATACATGGAGGTTAAAGAGCATCCTACTAAAGAATGAGCGGGTCAACCAGGAAATTAAAGAAGAATTAAAAAATTTCAGGGAAACAAATGAAAATGAAAACACAACTGTTCAAAAATCTTTGGGATGCAGCAAAGGTGGCCCTAAGAGGAAACTTTATAGCAATACAGGCCTTTCTCAAGAAACAAAAAAGGTCTCAGATACACAACCTAACCTTACACTGAAAGGTGCTGGAGAAAGAACAGCAAATAAAGCCTAAACCCAGCAAGAGAAGAGAAATAATAAAGATCAGAGCAGAAATCAATGAAATAGAAACCAAAAGAACAGTAGAACAGATCAATGAAACTAGGAGCTGGTTCTTTGAAAGCATTAAGATTGATAAACCCCTGGCCAGACTTATCAAAAAGGAAAGAGAAGGAACCCAAATAAATAAAACCATGAATGAAAGAGGAGAGATCACAACCAACACTGAAGAAATATAAACATTATAAGAACATATTATGAGCAACTACATGCCAACAAATTAGACAATCTGGAAGAAATGGATGCATTCCTAGAGATGTATAAACTACCAAAACTGAACCAGGAAGAAATAGAAAACCTGAAAAGACCCATAACTAACAAGGAAATTAAAGCAGTAATCAAAAACTTCCCAATAAACAAGAGCCCAGGGCCAGATGGCTTCCCAGGGGAATTCTACCAAACATTTAAAGAAGAATTAACACCTATTCTTCTGAAACTGTTTCAAAAAATAGAAATGGAAGGAAAACTTCCAAATTCTTTTTATGAGGCCAGCATTACCTTGATCCCCAAACCAGATAAAGACCCCACCAAAAAGAATTAAAGACCAATATCCCTGATGAACATGGATGCAAAAATTCTCACCAAAATACTAGCCAATAGGATCCAACAGTACATTAAAAGGATTATTCACCATGACCAAGTGGGATTTATCCCTGGGCTGCAAGGTTGGTTCAACTTCTGCAAATCAATCAATGTGATGCACTACATTAATAAAATAAAGGACAAGAACCATATGATCCTCTCGATAGATGCAGAAAAAGGATTTGACAAAGTACAGCAACCTTTCTTGATTAAAAAATCTTCACAGTGTAGGGATAGAGGGTACATACCTCAATATCATAAAAGCCATCTATGAAAAACCCACAGCGAATTTCATTCTCAATGGGGGAAAACTGAAAGCTTTCCCCTAAGGTCAGGAACACGGCAGGGATGTCCACTATCACCACTGCTATTCAACATAGTATTAGAAGTCCTAGCCACAGCAATCAGACAACAAAAAGAAGTAAAAGGCATCCAAATCAGCAAAGAAGAAGTCAAACTCTCATTCTTTGCAGATGATATGATACTTTATGTGGAAAACCCAAAAGACTCCACCCCAAAACTGCTAGAACTCATACAGGAATTCAGTAAAGTGGCAAGATATAAAATCAATGCACAGAAATCAGTGGCATTTCTACACACCAACAACAAGACAGAAGAAAGAGAAATTAAGGAATCGATCCTATTTACAATTGCACCTAAAACCGTAAGATACCTAGGAATAAATCTAACCAAAGAGGCAAAGGAGCTGTACTCAGAAAACTACAGAATACTCATGAAAGAAATTGAGGAAGACACAAAGAAATCCATGCTCATGGATTGGAAGAACAAATACTGTAAAATGTCTATGCTACCTAGAGCAATCTATACATTCAATGCAATCACTATCAAAATACCATGAACTTTTTTCACAGAACTGGAACAAATAATCCTAAAATTTGTATGGAATCAGAAAAGACCCTGAATAGCCAATGGAATGTTTAAAAAGAAAAGCAAAGCTGGTGGCATCACAATTCCGGACTTCAATATCTATTACAAAGCTGTAATCATCAAGACAGTATGGTACTGGCACAAAAACAGACACATAGATCAATGGAACAGAATAGAGAGCCCAGAAATGGACCCTCAACTCTATGGTCAACTAATCTTTGACAAAGCAGGAAAAAATATGCAATGGATAAAAGACAGTCTCTTCAACAAATGGTGTTGGGAAAATTGGACAGCCACAGGCAGAAGAATGAAACTGGACCATGTCCTTACATCATACACAAAAATAGGCTCAAAATGGATGAAAGACCTAAATGTGAGACAGGAATCCATCAAAATTCTTGAGGAAAACATAGGCAGCCACCTCTTCAACCTCGGACGCAGCAACTTCTTCCTAGACACATTGCCAAAGCAAGGGAAACAAAGGCAAAAATGAACTATTGCGACTTCATCAAGATAAAAAGTTTTGCACAGCAAAGGAAACAGTCAACAACCAAAAGACAACTGACAGAATGTGAGAAGATATTTGCAAATGACATATCAGATAAAGGGCTAATATTCAAGATCTATAAAGAACTTATCAAACTCAACACCCAAAGAACAAATAATCCAATCAAGAAATGGGCAGAAAACATGAACACACATTTCTGCAAAGAAGACATCCGAATGGTCAACAGACACATGAAAAGGTGCTCAACATCGCTCGGCATCAGGTAAATACAGGTAAGTACAAATCAAAACTACAATGAGATACCACCTCACACCAGTCAGAATGGCTAAAATTAACAAGTCAGGAAATGACAGATGTCGGCGAGGATGCAGAGAAAGGGGAACCTTCCTACACTGTTGGTGGGAGTGCAAGCTGGTGCAGCCACTCTGAAAAACAGTATAGAGGTTCCTCAAAAAGTTGAAAACAGAGCTACTGTATGAAACAGAGCTACCAGCAATTGCAGTACTGGATATCTACCCCAAAGATACAAATGTAATGATCCGAAGGGACACCTGCACCCCAATGTTCATAGCAGCAATGTCCACAATAGCCAAAATATGGAAGGAACCCAGATGTCCATCAACAGACAAATGGATAAAGAAGATATGGCATATATATACAATAGAATGTTACACGGCCATCAAAAAATAAAATCTTGCCATTTGCAAAGACGTGGATGGAACTAGAGCATATTATGCTAAGCGAAATAAGTCAATCAGAGAAAGACAATTATCATATGATCTCACTGATATGTGGAAATTAAGAAACAAAACAGAGGATCATAGGGGAAGAGAGGAAAAAATGAAACAAGAAGAAACCAGAGAGGGAGACATACCATAAGAGACTCTTAATCTCAGGAAACAAACTGAGGGTTGCTGGAGGGGAGGGGTGTCCAGGGGATGGGGTGATTAGGTGATTGACATTAGGGAGGGTATGTGTTGTGGTGAGTGCTGTGTATTGTGTAAGACTGATGAATCACAGACTTGTACCCCTGAAACAAATAATATATGTCAATAATTTTTTAAAAATACATACAAAAAAAAGAAATGACAAAAGCCACTTCCTCCATTATGTTTCAGTTTATATTCAAAACCATTCCTTTAGCAAACATTTACTGAGCACCTATTATATGCAAAGTCCAATACTAGAAATATCCTAGGAGAATAAGAGTTAGCCAAAAACTATGGTAAAGAGTTACCCAAAATCAACCAAGAATCTTTAAAAAAAAAAAAAATGAGGGGGGCACCTGGGTGGCTCAGTTGGTTAAGGGTCTGCCTTTGGCTCAGGTCATGATTCCAGGGTTCTGGGATGGAGCCCCAAGTCAGGCTCCCTGCTCAGTGGGGAGTCTGCTTCTCCTTCTCCCTCTGCCTGCTGCTCCCCGTTTGTGTTCTCTCTCCTTCTCTCTCTCTGACAAATAAATAAATAAATTCTTAAAAAAAAAAAAAACAAGCCCTACCTATATGCTGCCTACATGAAAATCATGTAAGCCCACACACAGACTGAAAGCAAAAGGATGGCAAAAGATGTTTCATGCAAATGGAAACAAAAATATAGCTGGGGTAGCTATACTTATATCAGACAAAATAAACATTAAAGCAAAATCTATGATAAAAGACAAAAATGGGATTATATAATGAGGAAGAGAGATATTATCAGAAGATATAATATTTGTAAGTATTTACACACCCAACATAGGAGCACCTAATTATATAAAGCAAATACTAACAGATGTAAAGAGAGACACTGACAGCAGTATAATACAAGGGGACTTTAATATCGCACTTACATCAATGGATACATCATCCAGACAGAAAATCAATAAGGAAGCATTGGCCTTAAATGACACATTAGACCAGATGGACTTAATAGATATATACAGAAAATTCCGTCCAAAAAGCAGCAGAATACACAATATTCTCAAGTGCATATGAAATATTCTCCAGGATAGATCACTTATTAAGCCACAAAGCAAGTCTTAATAAATTCAAGAAAACTGAAATCATATCAAGCATCTTTTCCAACCACAACGGTATGAAGCCAGAAATCAATTACAAGAGGAAAATTAGAAAAATCACAAATATGTGAAGACTAAACAACATGCTACTGGACACCAATGAGTCAACACAGAAATCAGAGGAGAAATAAAAAAGTACCTTGAGACAAATGAAAATGGAAATACAACATACCAAAAGCAATGGGATGCAGCAAAAGCAGTTCTCAGAGGGAAGTTCATGGTGATACAGGCCTACCACAAAAACAAAACAAAACAAAACAAAAACAAAAACAAAGGAAGGAAGAAAGAAAAATCTCTAAATAAACAATGTAATTTTACACTTAAAGGAAGTAGAAAGAGAAGAACAAACAAAGCCCAAAGCTAGAAGAAAGGAAAAAATATGAAATAAAATTAAAATAAAATAAAGATCAGAGCAGACAGAGAGTTAGCTAGAGGAAAGATGGCAGAGTAGGAGGACCACAAGCTCACCTTGTCCTACTGTCCTATGGATACAACTAGATAACACATCAGTGTAAATAAGCAGAAAAACAACCCAGAAGACTGGCAGAACAAACTCCACAATTAAAGGTACAGAAGAGGCCACATCAAGAGGGTAGGAAGGGTGGAGACATGGTAGGTTACTACAGAGACCCACAGACTGTGGCAGGAGCGAGGGAGCAGTAGGTGCAGAAAGGGAAGGGAAATAGATTATCCCACTGGGGAGCCCACGCAGGGAAGATGACTCCCCATAATATCTTGCTTTGAAAACTAGAGGGGCCAAATTTTGTGAGTTCTTACAACCAGCAGTACTTAAAGTCTAGAATTTTAAAAAATCAGCAGGCTTAGGGCAAGAAGAAGCTGAGTCCCCACCCTTAAAGACACAGCACAACAGCAAGCCTACAGAGTATATCACAGAAGCAGTTGTTTGAAAAACACCTGGGGCATACATGAGGGAGATTTATTTACTAATCTCAGAGGATGTCCCAAGGGGCAGTGATTGCTGGGAGACTCCTCCAAAAATAAAGGAGCTGGCAGGTGTCATTTCCCTCCCCCAACCCCAGCATAAACACACAGCCATGCAGAAACCAGCAGGGGTGGGGGTCGGGGGGAGGAGGTGGGGAGCTGACTTGCTTACACCAAGCCCCACCCCCTGGGCTCTGGGGGATCCACCCTTTCAGTCCTGCTTGCCTCTCCCCCAGAAGACCAATACACCTTGCCAATACTGCACCTCCTGAACCACATACTTTGTGGGGCCTCTCTCCTGGGGCCTCACTCCCCCAGTGTGCAAACCCTATAAGCACTGTGTGCCCCACCCCCTCCAATGTGCTCTTGACCAGAGCCCATTCAAACTGGGGCCACAAGTCTGGCAGTGGGCAAACAGCCCCAATAGGCCAGCACCACTCCAAAGTGACTCCTGTCCTGGGGTTGAGGGGAAGATAACCAGACACACCAGTCAGAGGGCAATCCCTGCATTGGGCTAAGGGCAAACAGTTGGTCTGATTGCAGGCTGCAACCACCACCAATGAAAGCTTCTCAGGAGACAACACGGGGAAAGCACCCTGCAGTTTGGTGCAACTCCATCTCTGGCAAATGCCTGGTCTGACTAAACTCAACCCCAAGGCAACCCCAGACTGGCCTGCTAATACCACTGGTCTGCCAAACACTGCCCACAACAGACAGGCAAAGAGAGACACTGCAGATGACTATACTAAAAGGAGACTCTGAGTGGAAAGGAAAGATCATAAGTTAGAGTAAGAAAAGTAGGGACACCTAGGTGACTCATTTGGTTAAGTGGCTGCCTTCAGCTCTGGTCCTGATCCTGTGGTCCTAGGATCAAGTCCCACATCAGGCTCCTTGCTCAGTGGGGAGTCTGCTTCTTCCTCTGCCTACTGCTCCCACTGCTTGTGCTCTCTCTCCCTCTAATAAAAAAAAAAGTAAGAAAAGTAGAAAGCGTAACAGCAGTAAAATATATCTGGGAAAATCAGTCAAGGGACTCACCAAATAAAAGGATGTAAAGTATGACACCATAAACCTAAAACGTGCAGGGGGGCAATGGAGAGGAGTAAAGAATGGGCTCAGGGGCTCCTGAGAGGCTCAGTCATTAAACGTCTGCCTTCGGCTCAGGTCATGATCCCAGGTGCCTTGGATCGAGCCCTGCATCTGGCTCCCTGATCCGCAGGAAGCCTGCTTCTCCCTCTCCCACTCTCCCTGCTTGTGTTCCCTCTCTCGCTGTCTCTCTCTCTGTCAAAAAATAAATAAAATATTAAAAAAAAAAGAATGGGCTCAAACATAAGTGATCATCAACTTAATATAGACTGCTATATGCAGATGTTATATATAAACCAAATAGTTATATACAAACCTAGTGATAACCACAAATCAAAAACTAGTAATAGATATGCAAAAAATAAAGAGGAAGGAATCCAACTATGTCACTAAAAGCCAGCAAACCATGAGAGAAGAGAGCAAGAGCAGAAAGGAACAGAGAAAAACTACAAAAACAACCACAAAACAAGCTTAAAAAATGGCAATAAATACATAACTACCAATAATTACATTGAATGTAAATGCACTAAATGCTCTAATCAAAAGACATAGGGTGACAGAGTGGATAAGATAAAGACAAAAAATAAGATTAGATAAAAAACAAGACCCATCTATATGCCATCTACAAAAGACTCATTTCAGACCTAAAGACTCATGCAGATTGAAAATGAGAGGATAGAAAAATATTTATCATGCAAATGGATGTGGAAAGAAAGCCAGGGTAGCAATAGTTATATCAAACAAAATAGAGTTTGAAACAAAGACTGTAGCAGGAGACAAAGAGGGACATTATATAATAATAAGGGGACAATTCAACAAGAAGATAGAATAATTGTAAATATTTATGCACCCCACACGGGAGCACCCAAATACGTAAAAACAGTCAATAACAAACATAAAGGAACTAATCGATACTAATACCATGATAGTAGGGCAGTTTAATACCATACTGTTTTATAAATATTTAACTTAAATTCAATTTAGTTAACATATAGTGTATTATTAGTTTCAGGGGTAGAATTTAGTGATTCATCAGTTGCATATAACACCCAGTGCTCATTACATCAAGTACCCCTTCTTAATGCCATCACCCAATTACCCCCATCCCTCCACCCACCTCCCATCCAGCAACCCTCAAAAGCCTCAGCAAAATATTAGCAAACCAATTTCACCAATACATTAAAAGGTTTATACACCACGGTCAAGTGGGATTCATTCCAGAGATACAAGACAACATCTGCAAATAAATCAATGTGATACACCACATCAACAAAATGATAAAAATCATATGATCACTTCAATGGATGAAGAAAAAGCATCTGACAAAATTCAACACCCATTTATGATAAAAAACTCAACAAAGTGGGTATAGAAGGAACATACCTCAACATAAGAAAGGCCATATATGAAAGCACACAGCTCATATCCCCCTCAACAATGAAAAGCTGAAAGTTTTTCCTCTAAGATCAGGGACAAAAAAAGTATGACCATTCTCATCACTTTTATTCAACATAATCCTAGAAGAGCAATTAGACAAGACAAAGAAATAAAAGACACCCAAACTGGAAAGTAAGAAGTGAAACTGTCACTATTTGCAGATGACATGATTGTATATAGAAAACCCTAAGGACTCCACCAAAAAACTCTTAGAACAAATAAATTCAGTAAATTTGCAGGGTACAAAATCAAAATTGGTTGCATTTTTATACACTAACAATGAACTATCAGAAAGAGGAATTAAGAAAACAATCTCATTTACAATTGCATTAAAAAAGAATAAAATACCTAGGCATAAATTTAACCAAGGAGGTAAAAGACCTACACATGAAAATTATAAGACACTGATGAAAGAAACTGAAGAAGACACAAATAATTTGAAAGATATTCCATGTTCATGGATTGGAAGAATTAATATTGTTAAAATGTCCACATTACCCAAAGCAATCCACAGATTCAATACAACCTTTATCAAAATTCCAATGACATTTTTCACAGGAATAGAACAAAAAAATTCTAAAATGTGTATGGAACCATAAAAGACCCTAAATAGCCAAAGCCATCTTCAGAAAGAAGAAAAAGTTGGAAGCAACATGCTCCCTGATTTCAAACTATATTACAAAGCTATAGTAATCAAAATAGTATAGTACTAACATAAAAACAGACACATAGATCAATGGAATAGAATAGAGAGCCCAGAAATAAACCCAAGCATATACACCAATTGATTTACAACAAAGGATCCAAGAGTGGCTCTTCAATAAATGGTGCTGGGAAAACTAGACAACCACATGCAAAAGAATGAAACTAGAGTACTATCTTATACTACACAAAAAAATTAACTCAAAATATGTTAAAGATTAAATGTAAGGCCTAAAAGCATAAAACTTGCAGTAAGTTCCTTGACATTGGTCTTGGTGATGACTTTTTGGATCTGACTCCAAAAGCAAAGGCAACAAAAGCAAAAATAGGTAACTGATACTACATCAAACTTAAAAGCTTCTGCACAGCAAAGGAAACAATCAACAAAATGAAAAGGCAACCTACTAAATGGGAGAAAACATTTGCAAATCATATATCCAATAAGGGGTTAATATCCAAAATATTAAAAATCTCCTACAACTCAATAGCAGGAAAAAAAAAATCTAATTTAAAAGTGGGCAGAAGATCTCAATAGTTTCCCAAAGAAGATACACATATAACCAACATGCATATGAACACATGCTCAACACCACTAATCATCAGAGAAATGCAAATAAAAACAACAGTGACATATCACCTCATACCTGTCAGAATGACTAGTATCAAAAAGACAAGAAATAAAAAATGTTGGTGAGGATGTGGAGAAAAGAGAATCCACATGCAGTTAGTGGGGATGTAAATTGGGATGGCCACAATAGAAAACAGTATGGAGTTTCCTCAAAAAATTAAAAATAGAACTACCCTATGATCCAGCAATTCCACCACTGGGTATTTATCCGAAGAAAATGGAAACACTAATTCAAAAAGGTATATGCACCCCCTACGTGCATTGCAACATTATTTACAATATTCAAGGAAACAACCTAAGTGTCCATCAATGGATGAATGGATAAAGAAAAAGTATTCATATATAAGGGAATATTATTCAACCATAAAAAAAAAGAATGAAATCATGCCATTTATGACAACATGGATGGACGGTGATGGTATTATGCTAAGTGAAATAAGTCAGACAGACAAATATCCTATGATTTCATTAATATGTGGAATATAAAAAAAAAAACCTCATAGATACAAAAAAGAGATTATTGGTTGCCAGAGGGAAGGTGGACAAAATGGGTGAAGGAAGTCAAGAGATATAAACTTCCAGTTATAAAATAAATAAATCATGAGGATTTAATGTACAATCTGGTGACTATAGTCAATAATATTATATTGCATATTTGAAACTTGCTATAGGAGCAAATTTTAAAAACTCCCATCGTAAGAAAAATATCGTAACTCTATATGGTGATGAATGGTAAACTAGACTTATTGTGGTGATCATTTCACAGTGTATACAAATAGCAAATGATTATGTTACACACCTAAAACTAATACAATGTTATATGTCAATTATACCTCATAAAGAAAAAGAATATACTAACAACAGATTAATTCACAGCAAAAAATACATTGACCATCTACCATTACATTGCTGACTTAGCTGGGCTGGACAGCAGGTTTCAGGCTTAGGGAAGTGATTACAACAGTCTCACAATTCTAGCCCCGTATCACCATGACAACATGAACATATAATTATATACATGCATTGGAAGAAAACCAAAGAATAAGAAATACAAAAGCATGCAGGGATAATTTTCTTTTTTTTTTTTTTTTTTTGGTTCTGTAAAGGAAAACACAAAAGAAAATGATTTTTTTAATGTTTCTTACAAAAGAACACCATGTTTGTGAAAATAGTTAATTAAATGGATTTAAGTGTAACATAACTTAAACACTATGACCATTTCCATTTTCAGTCCTCTTGATTTATCAAAGCTCTCAATAGCACACTCAGGAGCATTCAAACAAAACTAAACAGCAATAAAGCTTTTCTAAGCTTCCTGTAATTTGAGTGACAATTTCTATAATTACAAGTATTTGACAACTTTTTTATCATTTCTAAATGATTATGAATATCTGCAAGTTTAGAAGATTATATTTTGAAATGCATTTATATACAAACCTACCATAAAAAAAGCAAAATAAATTAAGCTATTACTATGTTTAGGCTGTTGGTTTATAGTGTGATATATTTGAAACAAGAATTTTCAAGTAAAGCTAAAGGAAGGAGTTAGTTACTAGATCTAAACACTAGTAGAAACAGCCTGATTCTCTTTTGCTGGTGGTTCAGATCTCACAAAGCAGAATCATGAAATTAGCCTCATCTGCACTGGAGAGATACAAAAGGAAGAGCTTTAAAATATAAGTATCTGTTCCAACATTCAAGAATAAACAGGGGAAAGAAAATTATCAAATGTACCTAAAGCATGTATTAACCCTCCAGAACTAGGAAGACTAAAAAAATCTCCAGCTCTAAAGGACAGGGGAGCTTCTTTATTCAACATTAAAAAGCATTTATCAAGCACTGTGTTGAGCATCTGGGATAAGAATAATCTACATCATCAAATGGCTCACCAGCTAGCTGGGAACACAGACAAGTAAATGTGTTATTTATACAAAAGACCCTCCTTCAAAATGATCATGGTGTATATAATGTGTTCCTCATAAGCTTTGTCAACTTAAAAAGGTCACAGTACCATTTTAGAAGGGTCACTCTGAGCAGCCCCAGAGCTGAATAATACTTCTTATTTAATGCTTCATTCCCTCAGAGAGGTAATGACGTGGGAATTCAGGAGGAATACAAGAGACAGTCTTCTCTGGAAGTGAGGAGCACAAACGTGAAGCACCTGGAGAGTGTAACAAATCCCAAATCTCTATTTGGGCTCCAGGTCCCTGGCTTGACATCAACTGAAATGAGAAAAAGGAGCCCTTACTTAAAGGCACATCTAGCCTTTGCTTTTCAAGGTTTTGCTAGCTTATTTGTGGCAGTCTGTGAAACCTTCTGCACATTTTCTTTTATGTTTTTAATTATGTTTCAGTGAGCCAGCCTATAGTACAACATAAGTTTTTGTTGTAGTGTTCAACAATTCATTAGTTGCACATTTCCTTTTTACATTTCTTCCCTCCCTCAAGAACTAAGATTCTATCTGCTTTTGAACCTTAAATATTAGGATGGAAGATAGTTACTTTCTGGCCAAAAATTCCCAGGCTGCAAATACATGTGCTATACCCAGTTGACTAAGACATGTAACACCAAACAAACTGCATGTCAGGACCTCTAAATATGTAATTTAGAAAACACTGAAGAAAAAAGGATTAATATACATATGTAATAATAATACCTTACTGAAGGCTTACTTTTTATTTTAGCCTTATAAGTCTATGGGTATACCAATCTAGGTTCTAAGCAATAGAAACTAAATCTAGCTAACTTAGGAAGAAAACTGAAATAGAAAGATGGTGAGTAATTCAGTGACATGAAGGGAAGGCTGGAGAAGAAACATCCATTCATCTGGGAAGAAATGAGAACAAGGGCAACACCAGGGATCCAACTAGCAGACACTGATGGATGTGTCTTCCGAGAATCACTACCAACATGAGCCAGAAATACAATGTGTTCTTTCACCTTTTTGTGGTCCTCTCAGGAAATAAAGTCCCAGAGAGACTCTGATTGACAGGCTTGAACAACGTGTCTACCCTTTGGCTTGAGAAAGGCAAGATACCTTGAACATAGTCTCACTAAGGGGGAAGAGTAAATCCCAAAAAGGAAATCAGCACCTATCTCAAAAATAATTTAATAGAAATGGATGTTGGGTGGCCAAGACATGTCCACCACAATACCAATGATACCAAACAGCAAGGGTTAGCTGAGGAACGTAAGCCCAGAGAAGCTATGACTGCCCCAAATCCCACAAAGTAAACCCAAGCTTCTGACTAGCACATCACTCCTCTTCCCTTTTCACCCCACTCATCTGATATTCTGACTCTAACTTCCATGCTGAAATAGTGAACTCCACACTGAAAAAATAGTAGCTATGAGCACTAACTTTTAAAAGCCCAAAGGCTCTAGTGGCAAAAAAGTAACCCCACTAGCATACTTCCTCTCCCCATATTCCTCACTTTTGCTCTGTTGTGCTCAAAGTGAGAAATGTGGGGACCCCAGAAAATGCACTGGGCTTTAAGTAAATTGTCTCAGCTTTGCCATGGACTAGTTATGAGATCTTGGACAGGTTATTTAACATCTCCAGGCCTGTTTTTGCATTTGTAAAATAAACGGGTTGGATAGAATCTCTGAAATCCCATCTTTAATAGCAAACGAAAATTAAAATAAGATCTATTTATTTCTAAGGACACTGCTTTTCTCTAATTCAGTAAACTCCCAGACAGGTGATATTGTATCTTCTTGTTCATTGTAACTTTTCCAGTACATGTGAAATGATCCCCCAAAGCTTGTCTAATACTATTATTTTCAGAAGTTGTAGTCAAACAAGGAGATCTGGTCCTTGCCTAAAATTACAGAAAGGAAGGTACTTCCTACTACTTCCCAGTGCCTGGACTGACCTGGTGTCTTCCACTACCTCAGGTACATAAAAGGGTCCTTCTAGATATAATATTTAAACAAAATCTATGTGTGTGTTTATAAATGTAAAACGGAAATGTTTTAATAACACAAGAAATAGCCTTATACTAATCCCTGATTTTTTCACCAAATGATGTCACAGAGAAGTATAAATTTTAAACTATAAATACATCTACCTTTCATCGCACTGTGTTAATCGAGCCCTTTATGTGAAACAATACTACTAATTCCCATTAAAGCTTCCCTGAATAAAAAGCTATTTTGTGGACACAGAAATCCACTTTTTCTAAATCTCATTTCTTTTTATCTTTGACACCACCATTCTGCTCTCTCTTTGTGCAAAAAAGTAAATCCTTTCAGAGCCAACAGGCTCAAATACCACAGCGAGTGAGATTACCAATACTGACATCCCAGCTGAATAAACGGTAAGGAGCATTTCTTCTCACCTTTCACCTTGAAATAATCACAGCCCTGAAAGTACAGGCTCCCGGGTAACAAATGACAGAAAAATCATCCCTCTCAGTTTAGCCTTGGAAATTGACTTCAATAATGGCTGATAATGTTACTCTTTTAAAAATAAATTTTAGCAGGAATAATACCAAATTTAAAAAGAAAAACTTAATAGACAACAGAACCCCCTTATTTTTACACTCATTCTCAAGGTCTGGAATCTTCTCCACTCTTTTGTATTCACCAAAAATATTTCCCCCTACTTAACATTTTTAAAGCATTGGCTCCAAGTTTCCTTCATCCTATTATCAATAAATTATTTGAGTCACAGATGAACTCTTCCATGGCTAAAAGCTCCCATCTCAAAACCCCCCACATGGTAGTAAGTGTGTGACACACAGAAGGTCTTTTAAATACTCATTATAATAATTTAAAATTCCTTTATAAATACAAGAAAGTATGTAGGCATAGCCCAATGTCCTTCTGGCAACAAAAATCTAAGTTGAGTCAATCTGACCATTATCTTCCTTTTCTCCTCTATACTTCATCCTCATATTCCTGTCATCAGCCACCTTGGTATTGCCAGATGGTAAAACCTGTCACATTCACCTCCTCTCACACCTCCTCTAATACACTCCCTGTATTAACTGATCACTAAATCTCATAATCTCATAGTATCTACCTCAGAAATGTCTCTCAAATGTACCCTCTTATCTCCAGCCCACCTCCACTGCCTTAACACAGACCTTCCTCATCCTCTGTGGGAACTACCATAATAGTTGTTACTCTTTATTCTCCCTGATCCTGTTTCTTCCCAGTTCATTCTGTGCTTGGCACTGCCATCTGCCACCTGCTATATTCCTGAAACAAAGATGTAGAGAGATCAGCCACCAGCAGCACCATGCAGAAAAGCTGGGAGGGAGCAGAAGAAGAAACACTCCAACCTTTCTTTCCTCTTATCTTCTGACCTCCTACTATTATCTCCAATTGGCTGAATCCAAATGGAAGCCAGAGCAGATCCTGGATGATATAGATGCTAAGGGACAGCACCCTAAGATACATAACAGGGCAGAGAATAAATTTAGGGGGGCAAATGGAGGCATATGGGGCATAACCTGCACATCCCTACTCTTTCTTCATCTTCCAGATGCCCACTAAACCTATAAGATCCAGTTCAAAAGTTACCTTGCCAGGGAGAGTTACTCTATTTCTTTTCATATATATATATATATATATATATATACACACACACACACACACGTGTATATATATACGTATATATGTCCATACTGCCTCAAGGAAGTGCATGGGGGATACCACATATCTCATCAAGAAAGAGCTCTTTGGGGCGCCTGGGTGGCTCAGTCGTTAAGTGTCTGCCTTTGGCTCAGGTCATGATCCCAGGGTCCTGGGATCGAGCCCCATATCGGACTCCCTGCTCAGCAGGAAGCCGGCTTCTCCCTCTCCCACTCCCCCTGCTTGTGTTCCCTCTCTCGCTGTGTCTCTCTCTGTCAAATAAATAAATAAAATCTTAAAAAAAAAAAAAAAGAAAGAGCTCTTTAATGAATTACTTAATGGGTCAGACAACTTTATTCCCACCAAACATACCAACTGCCTATGTTAGTGCATTTGGGCTCCTATAACAAAACACCATAGACTGGGTGGCTTATAAACAACAGAGATTTATTTCTCATAGTACTGGAGATTAAAAGTCCAAGATTATGGTGCCACCAGATTTAGTGGTTGCTGAGAGCCCACTTCCTGATTTATAAACAGTTGTCTTTTCTTCACTGTATCCTCATATAGAAGAAGGGCTAGGGAGCTCTTTGGGGCCGGGGCCTCTTCCATAAGGGCTCTAATCCCACTTATGAGGGCTCTACCCTTATGACCTTATCACCTCCCAAAGGCCCCATCTCCAAATACCATCACATTGGGGATTAGGTTTCAACCTAAGAATTTTGGGGAGACTCAAATATTCAGTCTTCTAAAACCACCTGGAACAACCAGGCCTCAAAGTTACTCATGGTATCCCTGGATGCCTTCTGCACACATTAACATTTACCTCTTTCACTTTGGGGCATTAAGATGTATACGTGGCAGATGCTGTATATGTCATACCCACACAGCATGATTTAGTAATCCCATCCTACGAAATTGGGGCATCATTGCATTTGTGCACATAAACTTGACATGTAATTTCCTCTCTAGAAAGTACTCTCACAATCTCTCCTAGATTCTTTTGTCTATATTTTTTAATGAGGTTGTATAATTTACATGGACAATGATCTGTTATAGTATATCCATAAGATGGAATAATATACAGCCACTAAAATGTTCATAGTGATAACATGAGAAGACACTTATGAAACAATTTTAAAAAGAAAAAAAATGAAGTTGCAAAATTGACTATAATAAAACAGTTAAGGAGGCCTGGGTGGCTAAGTCAGTTAAGTGTCTGCCTTTGGGTCAGGTCATGATCCCAGCGTCCTGGGATCGAGCCCCAAGTTGGGCTCTCTGCTCAGCAGTGAGTCTGCTTCTCCCTCTCCCACTGTCCCTCCCTCCCACTCATGTTCTCACTCATTCTGCTCTCTCTCTCAAATAAATAAATAAATCTTTAAAAAATGAAACAAAACACACTTCAAGAGGCAAATGCAATAAATTATTTATTAACAGTGGTTATCTCTGGTAGTGGGATTGAGTATGACTTTTATTCTTACCTATACTTCCTTGTATCTGTTATGCTTTTCAGAAAGAGCCATTTGTACATTTTTAAAATCAATCTATTTATTCTGCCAGCATGCCTCTCTGTATTAATGATGAGGTATCAGTCAAATGGAGCACTGTGAAGCCTAGTATAATTTTCATATTATCACAGAGTCTCTTAGGATCAGGTTATATCTCAACTAAAAATTCTGATCTTAATTCAAGACTAAAAATGGGAAGTACATTTTTAAAGCTAAAAGTATTTTGGTGAGGTTTAATATTGTTCCTCAATTCACTGTTCCTCAAGCTTAGTACCAAAGCAAAGTTTCCTTCTCACATAAGCTTATCTTCCTAATAGTCACATACTTTTTTTTTTTTTTTTTTTGATGGTACAACCCCTCTCCCTATCTACCCAAACTCAAAACCTTGGAGATTTTCACTTGTTTTCTTTCATGCATTCAACCAGCATTTATTTAACACCTTCTAGGTGCCACTCAGGTGGATGCTAATAATATAAACATGAAAAGACACCTCTGCTTTTGAGAGCTTTTAGTTTGGTGAAGGCAGACATGAACCAATTTCAGTACAAATATGATCACTAAGGCAGGTACAAAGTTCAGAGTTAAAGTTCTATTTCCACCTGAGGGGTCAGGGAAGACTTCACAGAGGAGTTGTGCTGAGTTGGCACCAGGAAGATCAGTAGTTTCTTGCTAGACAATCAAGGAAGACCAGTCCAGCAGGGAAGAAGCTCACTTAAAGGCATTAGAGGCATTAAGAGGAATGTTCTCTGCAATGGCAAGGTATTCAGTGTAGCTGGAGTGTAAACTGAGAGCAGGGAGATGAGGCCACACTGCTAGCCAAGAGACATCATGAAGATCCTCTTATATCCTCCCATGGAGTTCAGAGATTATCTAATAGGTGATAGGGAGGTAATGAAAGCATTTTGACTGGGGAAGTGACATAACCAGGTTTGTAATTTAGAAGGATCATTCCAGAGCTGTACTGTCCACCACAGAGGTCACCACATAAGATTATTGAGCACTTGAAATATGGTAGTCCAAATTGAAATGTCTTGTAAGTATAAAATATGTACCATATTTCAATATGAAATAATGGGATATAAAATACTCCATTAAGATTTTATATTGGGGGCACCTAGGTGGCTCAGTCGGTTAAGCTTCTGCCTTTGGCTCAGGTCATGATCTCAGGGTCCTGGGATCGAGCCCCATATCAGGCTCCCTGCTCAGCGTGGAGCCTGCTTCTCCTTCTCCTGCCCCTCCCCCTGCTCATGCTCTCTTTCTCTCAAATAAATAAATGAAATCTAAAAAAAAAATGATTTTACATTGATTACATGTTAAAATAATAAGAAAATTTTGGATGTATCTGATTAAATATTTTATTAAAATTAATTTTACTTCTTTTTAATTTTTTATTTCTGATTTTTAATGTTCTACTAGAAAATATAAAATTACATATGTGAATGCATTCTAATTCTATTGGGCAGCGTTGCTTTAAAATCAGGGAAAAGGGGCACCTGGGTGGCTCAGTCATTAAGCGTCTGCCTTCGGCTCAGGTCATGATCCCAGGGTCCTGGGATCGAGCCCTGCATCAGGCTCCCTGCTCAGCGGGAAGCCTGCTTCTCCGTCTCCCTCTGCCCTGCTTGTGTTCCTGCTCTCGCTGTGTTTCTCTCTGTCAAATAAATAAATAAAATCTTTAAAAAAAATAAAAAATAAAAAATAAAATCAGGGGAAAAAATGGTTTGGAGCTGTGGTTAGACTAAGATCAGGTAAAACAGCCAGGAAGTTATCACAGCAGGCCAAGAGATGAATACCTGATCTAGAAAGAGGGTGATGGGGATGGAGAAGCAGCAAATGAATGTGGGAGACATTTAACAAAAAGGATCAACTGTTCCTAAATAATGTAGTAGATGTGGGTCAGGGAAAAGTCTAGAATGACTCCAAGTATTTTGGCTGCCCAAGTAAATGGATGGGGAATTAACCAAAACACATCATGTGAGAGATACAGCCAAGATTCAACTATTGAATACTAACAATATCTGTTATGTCACCTACAGTAAATCACATAACCTTTTTGTGCCCTCTTTTAATCATAGTACAATAGAACTAATAATAGTACCTATGTCATAAGGTTGTTGAGAGGATTAAATGAATTATGACATTTAATGAAGCCATAACAGTTCCTGAGACATAGAAAACACCCAAAAGAAGTTTATTCTTGTTATTGTTGTGTTGTTAGTATTCTATGCTCTTCTTTCACATATTCTATGCCAACCATTTTTCAAGTCCTTTAGAGTCTACCTAAACATTATCTCTTGAATCTGTCCCCACCTTTCTATTTGTACTCTCACCACCCTAAATCAGACTGTCATCACCTAATCACCTGAATACATGTAATAGTCATCAATTGGTCTCCCCCATATTATATTTCCCTTCACTATGATCCATCCCACACCTGTGTGCCAATCATGCTATTTCCTGATCAGAAAAACTTTAATGCCTTCTAATATACTACAGGAGCTCCTGCCAAATGCTTGCCTTTGTTTCTGGACTTTCTGCCTCCTTTCCTATCTTAGTGATCTAGCAGAGAGGGAAGGAAAGCAGGTCATCATTCCTTTGTTCTTATCAATAGGGCTGAAGTATACAGTCACCTACAAATTCTCTTCTTGGCCTTACCCTGTCCCTTTGGTTCTCTAGAGCTAAAAGTACTTCAGAGGCCTGAGAAAACTCGAGAATCATTCAAAACACTTGCCATCTCACTCCCGAAAACCTCACAGGGAAAAAAAAAAGCATCCCAACATCTGCCATTGTCATAATTCTAGGATCATTTAACTTCTGCTATCAAATGCCCCTGTGTTTAGGTCTTTTCTTCTCACAATTGTTTCTGATTTATGCTTTCCTCTTTTTGGTTGTGGCAACACTTAATACACTCTTAAAACCTTTTATGTCCTTTATTGTTTATTGAATTTTTCACTACGGAGATTAGTATGACAGTGTGTGACCTCTCCATCCCACTCCTGATGTATTTTTCCTCCTTCTGCTAATTTGATGTTTAATATCCTGATCTGTTGTTATCCAGTTGTATGGGGGTGAGAACTCTTTTGATGCATATAACTGGAGGGTAAAAGATATCCTGCCCTATCTGAGAGAATGTCTTCCACAATCCTTCCAAAATATTCATCCAGGACCAATAAGGAAGTCTATTAGTAAACAAGAAATCTTCAAGAACTGAAATGCATCATGAATTTAACAGAAGTTTCCCTCTAGATCACCTCAAGTACTGATAAGTGATCTCAATTCCAGGAGAGAGTGGGGAAGGGCAGCAAGAATGCCAAGTATAGTACACTAGTGAGCCACTGTTACTGATGGGGATATATGATGGTACCAGAACATAGGCTTAGAATTATTTCACCAAACCAAGAATTTTCTCTAGCCCATATTTTATTCTTAACTTGAAAATGCAAATAAAATTCACCAACCAACAATCAAACAGTATCATTAGAACATCACTAAAATGACCACAACAGTTTATAATATTAACCTGTCAAGAGTACATTCCAAAGTGTTTACAACATTTTAACTCCCCTCTTGAGATCTCTAGACAAAGATGACAGAATAATTTTTCACTTCCAAAATTCAACAAAAATGAGAATACAAAGGAGAAAAAAAGAGCAAAGCAACTAAACAATGGAAACAAAGAAGGGACAAGAAATTCTGAGAAACTGCTTAAAGACAAAGATGATCTGAGATCAGAATAACAGAAAAAAAAGAGAGCTGAGAAATTTGTTCCTGTCTCCAGAGAATAAATTAAAAGACAAAGAAGTTATATGAGAAAAATTAAGAGACTGAATGTAGATCTAAAGATACAATATCTATCTAATTGAAAGTGCAATAGAATAAAATGGAGTAGATGGTAGATAATCAAGGAAATAAAAAGGAGAATTTCTTTGAACTGAAGAAAGCTTTGATTCTTCAGATCAAAAAAGACTCACCAAACATAAGGCATAAAAAAATGAGGGAAGTAAGAGACACATCATGCAATTTCTAAACTTTAAAGATAATGAGAAAAATACACAAGCTCCCAGAGAGAAAAGAAAATATTCTGCAGAAGAATAAAAATCAGATTGGCATCAGACTTTTCATCTTCAAAAATTTCAAAAATAATGAGATAATGAAGCACTGTCTACAAAGTTATAAGAGGAAAGGATTTTGCATCTGCAATTCATTCATCCATATATTAACCTGGCAGGAGGGGAAAATAGACATTATTCATGTAAAAATTTCAATACTACCAATAAATTCTCTTTCCACAAAAACATTCCTTGGTGATGTAGTCACCATCAAACAATTTAATTACTGAGAAAGGATTCAGTAGTGTGTCATGGTTAAGAGTATAGGTTCTAGAGCCAGATTGTCTGAATTTTGAACCCTGGATACCCATTTACCAGCTATGTGACCTTGGGCAAGTACTTAACCTCTTTGCACTTCAGTTTCTTTATCTGCAAAAGAGGATGATTTATAATACCTACATCACAAGGTTGTGAAAATTAAGTTGGTTAATACGTAAATATTTTGTGTAGTGCCTCATACATAGTAAACATTAGGTAAGTTTTTACAATGTTTCTTAAAATGGAAGGGGAGTAAAATGCTAAATTAAAAATAAATAACATGACCTCTGGTTTCAGCTCCAACACGTAAATAGCTTACAAGTAGTCACTCCCATCCTTACAATAAGAAAAAAGCTAAACAAACTAAAAATCAATCATATTGCTTGGATCCATCAGAAAATTCAGGTTACAGGGCAAATCACCACCCTGAAATCATAGCCCCAGTCACAGCTCACAACAGTTTACAATATCAACATGATACTCAATCTCAGATGTGATCAGGTTACTTTGCAACAGAAGCCACTAGAGCCAAAAATGTAGAACCACTTAAATGGTAATTTTATAAATTATTGGAAGCCAAATATGGACTAGCTCACTAGTGAGAAATTGCTGGGAGCCCGAATTTAGGAAGGCGCCTACACTTTCATGGGTTTTACCCCCAAGATTACTGCCAGGTTCTCAAGGTAAAGATCCAAGAAAAATTCCCTTGTATCTGTGGCAAAGGGAGTGGAGATGTAAATGCTATGAAAGAACTAAGAGCCTTCTCCATAAAAAGGTCTACTCTCCAAGAAAAAGCATTTTACCATCTGATCTGGGGAAAGGGCAATTACCCAACTCCAGCCCCTCTAACCTTCTTGTCTCACCTAAAGGGGGAGAAAAAAGGCTAGGAAACATTTGTGAAGGTCACAACACAAGGACAACAGCCCATTAAAAACTGAGACTTCACTATAAGATTATATAATGTTCCTCTCTCCCATACCTTAGCACCACATCAATAGGGCTTCAATATAATAATAGTGACTTGGAGTGGAAGGAGCTGCAAAGTACAGATTTTATTTAAGAAAAAGTTCTTAGGGAAACCCAAACACAACAAGGGAAACAAAAACAAGGACACTAAGGGAAACTGAGGCCTCTGGCATCTACAGCTATAGGCAGTATTAAACACAACCTAACTCCTAGCCAGATTAACATAAAACCTCATACTAAAGACCTATTTATCTCAGTTCCTATTAGCCAACACATGGTAACCCAGTTTTCTTTTTTAATTTTTTTTAAAAGTTATTTTATTTATTTATTATAGAGAGAAAGAGAGCGAGGGAGCATGAGGCAGGGGAGGGGCAGAGGGAGAGCATCTCAAGCAGACTCCTTGCTGAGCACAGAGCCAATGTGGGGCTTGAGCTCACAAACTGGAACTCATGACCTGAGCCAAAATCCAGTTAGACGCTTAACCAACTGAGCTACCCAGGCACCCCATAGTGTCCAGTTTTCAACAAAAAATGACAAGGCGTGCTAAAAAGGAAGTTTAAAAAAAACTGTCTAAAGAGACAAAGCAAATATCAAAACCAGCCTTGATATTACACAGATTTTGAAATTATCACATGGAGAACTTTAAATAACTATGATTACTATGTAAAGAATTCTAATGGAAAAAGTAGACAAAATGCAAGAACATATGGGTAATATAAGCAGAGAGATAAAAACGAAGAAAGAATCAAAGAAAATGCTAGAAATAAAAAAAGACACTGATAAACATTAAACGCTTATTGCTATGTGAAAGAAGCCTGTCTGAAAAGGCTGCATGCTGTATGATTCCACTTACATTACAATCTTAAAAAGGCAAAATTACAGAGATAGTAAAAAGATCAATGGTTGCCAGAGGCTTAGGGGGAGTGGAAAAGTTGGATAGATGATTTTTAGCACAGGGGATTTTGAGGGCAGAGCAAGTATTCTGTATCACAAAGCAATGGTAGATACGTAACATTAATGCATTTGTACTAACCAAAAGAACTTTACAAAGCAAAAAGTGAACTTCAATTTATTCAAATTTTAAAATTACTTAGGATATCAAGGGATTCTACAAAGAAATGCAGGCTGTGATAAAAGGACCTAACTGTATTATAAATGTATTGGGAAAAACCTCACTGAAAGGGGCAGAGTTAAAAGACGCTGACCTAAGTAACTTCAGAAATGAATGGAATCTATAAGACTAAAGGCAAAGGAAGTGTACATAAGCACTGTATTCAAGTTGATAAAACTGTTCCCATGGGGAAATGAATTAACAATCCTGATACTCTTTTACATGTATATTGGAATTTAACAATTAAATAAATGGATAACAGATAGTAGGAGCCAGTTTTCTCACTGTTAGAGTGGGAATTTATGGGTAAGCAAGAGTAGACAAGAATGATCCAGATGGTAATGGATTAGAGCTAGAGACATCAGTAAGAACTTAATATGAATACAGATGACTACATATAGAAATATTTACAGATATGTGGGACACCTGGGTGGCTCAGTCAGTTAAGCATCTGCCTTCAGCTCTGGTCATGATCCCGGTGACCTGGGATCAAGTTCCACATTAGGCTCCCTGCTTGGTGGGGAGTCTGCTTCTCCCTCTACCCCTCCCTGCTGCTTGTGCTTGCGCTCTCTCTCTTTCACAAATAAATAAATAAAATCTTTTAAAAAATAATATTTGAGAAATATTTACAGATATGTGCCTACACTGGGTGAAAATATACACATATATGTCCTTTCTCTGTCAGCTGAGAGAACCTAAAAAAAATAAATGACACTCCAGTAGCATGAGCACACCTACCACCCAGATCTTGTTTCTAATACCATCTTCAGTAAAAGGACCCAGGGCTTCTTGGAGAAATGGCTGATTCTTGGACTTGTGTAGAAAATATACAAGGTGATGGGTGGCTCAGTAGGTTAAGCATCTGCCTTCAGCTCAGGTCATGATCCCAGTGTCCTGGGATGGAGTCCTGCATCAGGCTCCCTGCTCAGCAGGGAGTCTGCTTCTCTCTCTTCCTCTGCCCCTCCCCCCTGCTCATGCACTCTCTCTCTCATGTTCTCTCTCTCTCTCTCAAATAAATAAATAAAATCTTAAAGAAAAGAAAATATACAAGGTGAGCCTAGAGCAGTTTATGTGCCAGAAAGTTAGGAAGTGCTCAGGAAAAAAACAAAAAAACCTTACACTGATGGGGGCATATGTCAAAGGGACACAAGAGCTAACTGAAAGAGCTTCCCATGGCCAAAGATGGGATAATTTTAGCAAAAAAAGAAATAAAGCAGTATTAAATCATAACCCAAAGTATAAAATAAATACCTTTGAGCCCATACTGATATAAATTACTGAATAAGTAAACAAACAGGGGAGATAAGACAAATCTCCTGTGCAAGAGATTTTCAAATAATTTGTGTAGATACTCCACCCTCAAGGAAAGGAAGCATAACTCTCTACTCCTTAAGTGTGGCCTGTCCATAGTGACTTCATTCTAAACAGCTCATTATGGAAAGTGGGAAACAAAAAGTTAACTTTACAGTGAAGAAATCTGACAAACATCATCCCAACCAAGTGACCGAGGGCAACATCAACAGTAATAAATCATGTTAATACTATGTACTCTTGATGTGATGAGATGAAAATGGCACTTTACCTCTGTGGCTTATGCCCCAAAACCCCCATAAACCCAGTCTAATTATGGGAAAAACATCAGACATGTCCAATAGAGGCCATCCTATAAAATATCTGATCAGTACTCCTTAAAACTGCCGAAGTCATTTTGTAAGTTAAATAGTGACCACCCAAAGAGGCCAGGTCCTCATCTCTGGAACTGGTAAATGTTACCTTATTTGCAAAAGGAGTCTTTGCAGATGTGATTAAATTAATTATTTTGAAATGAAGAGATTACCTTGGATTAGCTGAGTTAGCTCTAAATGCCATCACAAGTGTCCTTGAAGACAGAAGCGGGAAGGGAAATCTAACGGAGACATACAGAGAAGGCCATGGGAAGACAGAGGCAGAGACTGGAGTGATGCAGCCACAAGCCCAGGAATGCCAGGGCAGCCACCAGACACTGGAAGTGGCAAATTACAGGTTCTCCCCTAGAGCCCCAGAGAGAGGGTGGCCCTGCTAGATTTTGACATCCAACCTCCAGAACTGTGAAAGAACACATTTCCATTGTTGTAAGCATCAAATTTTGTGGTAATTTGTTACCGCAGGCACAAGAAATTAATACAGTCATAAAAAAGAAAAGTCTGGGAAACTATCATAGCCAAGAGAAGTCTAAGGCGACATGACAGCAAGGTGTGATGTGATATCCTGGATTGGATCCTGGAATGGAAAAAGTATATTAGATTAAAAAAAAAAAGGAAATCTGGGGCACCTGAGTGGCTCAGTTGGTTGAGCGACTGCCTTCGGCTCAGGTCATGATCCTGGAGTCCCGGGATCGAGTCCCGCATCGGGCTCCCTGCTCGGCGGGGGGTCTGCTTCTCCCTCTGACCCTCCTCCCTCTCATGCTCTCTGTCTCTCATTCTCTCTGTCTCAAATAAATAAATAAAAATCTTAGAAAAATAAATAAATAAAAATAAATTAAAAAAAAGGAAATCTGAATAAACTTTGGGCTTTATTAAATAATACTATATCAATATTGGTTCATTAATTATAACAAACGTATTATAGTAATAATGTAAAATGTTACTAATAGGGAAAAATGAGTCTAAGGTATATAAAAACTCTCTGTATTATCTTTTAAATTTTTTCTGTAAATATAAAACTGTCCCAAAAAAATAAAGTCTATTTAAAATGAAAACACTGATAAATAAATAACACCTCAGAAACAAAATCTAGATGATTACAATACATCTTGGCTATAAGGAATGAAAGATAGAGATGGTGTGGGACTACAATACACTTAACTATTAATTTTTTTTACATAGAAAAATGTTTCAATATGTTCATTAAAAATTTTAAGATTAAGAACATAGAGGGGGATGAGGGGATGGACAAAACAGGTGAAGGGGATTAACAGATACAAACTTCCAAGTTATAAAATAAATCACGAGTATGTGAAAGTATTGCATAGGGAATATAATCAATAATACTGTAATAACTTTGTATGGTGACAGATGGTAACTAGACTTACCATGGTTATCATTTTGTAATGGATATAAATGTCAAGTCGCTGAAACTAATATAATATTGTATATCAACTATACTTCAATTTTTTTAAAAGAAGAACAAAAACAGAAATTTTTCTTCAAGCCACTAAAGGGAAAAAGCAACAGAGAAAATAATGTAATCTATGGGGAAAATCATAAGAAAAAAATATATATACACATAATAAAGTATGATAAAATGAAAACATAAAATAAGGTGGTGAGAATAAGAGCAAATATACCCATAAAAGTAAATTAAAGTTAAAGATTTAATTTCTAGCTATATGCTACTTATAATTAATGGAGAAAGGTTAAAAATAAAGCATAGATAAATATATGCCAGGAAAATCACAATAAAAGAAAGCATGTGTGGCATTATTAGCATAAAAAAATAGAATTCAAGTCAAAAAGCATGAAATGGAACAAGGAGGGATTTATAGTGATATAAGCTGTAATTCCCCTAAGAAGATAACTATAGTCATGAACCATCATGACTAAATAGCATACCATCAAAATATAAAGCAAAAGTTGTTAGAAAAAAATGGGGATTGTATTCACAAAGTCTCAATTTAAATAGAAAACCTTAATTCATCTCTCTCAGAAAAGGATAGGATAAGTAGGCAAAAAATAAAGAAGTTTTCAGAGAATCTGAATAACACTATCACTGCAATGATTTTATTAAGGTATAGAGAATGAATACCAAACATACAGAGACTATCTTTCCTTTCAAACAACTCTGGAAATACTACCAAAAACATAGTCATGTGTAAAGTCACAAAACAACTCTCAATGAATCCCTCAAAGTTTAAATTTACAGGCCACATTACTCAGTCACAATTCAATACTATAAGTTTACAACAAAGTATCTTAAAAGCCACCAAAATTAATCTACTTACAAATAAACAATTATGAGAATACTGTATATTAAAACCTCTGTGGTGTAACCAGGGTATTTAGAAGAAAATGCATAAACTTATATACGTTTATTAGAAAACAACTGAAAAGTTCATGTAACTTAAAGTAACATTAAAATACAATGTGGTAGGGGCGCCTGGGTGGCTCAGTTGTTAAGCGTCTGCCTTCGGCTCAGGTCATGATCCCAGGGCCCTGGGATCAAGTCCCACATTGGGCTCCCTGCTCAGCGGGAAGCCTGCTTCTCCCTCTCCCACTCCCCCGCTTGTGCTCCTGCTCTCGCTATCTCTCTCTCTGTCAAATAAAATAAATAAATAAATAAAATAAAATAAAATAAAATGTGGTCCTGGTACAGGAATTAAAAATAGGTCAGTGGAAGGCAGAGAGCCCAGAAATAAAACCAGGTATATATGTGAACATAATATAATAAAAGTGGTATTTCAAATCTGTGAGGAAATGACAGGTCACTCATTAAATAATACTAGCACAATAATATGGCAGAACTTTCTAAAGAACACTGTTATGATTTTGCTGATTTGTACAAAGGAAAAGTTGACCTTTGGCCACTACTTGGATCCTAAAGCTTCATTGGAAGAAATATTTCCTTAAGAGAAATTAACTATGATGTTCATATCCCCATTCAGAAAGAATCCCCTAGCCCATCAGCCTCAGGGAAACCCCACCAGCTCTAAAGAGTAACATTTTTAAGCTACCATTTATCAAACAATTAGGAAGTGTCAGGTACTGTGCCAAGATGCTTTCATTAGCCCCAGTCCTCATAATAACACTGCAAAATAAGCACAACTAATTCCATTTTAAGATGAGGCAAGTAAAAGCTCAGAGACATTAAATAACTTAGTCAAGATCACAAAAGCAGGAGTGCCTGGATGCCTCATCAGTTGAGTATCTGACTTCAGCCCAGATCATGATCTCAGGATCCTGGGATCAGGCCCCATGTAGGGCTCTCCACTCTGCAGGGAGTCCGCTTGTCCTTTCCCTCCCCTTCTGCTGCCCCTCCCCCTGCTCATGCTTTCTTTCTCTCAGATGAATAAAATCTTTTAAAAAGAAATGTAAATGTAAAAAAAAAAAAAAATCACAGAAGCAATAAATAGCCAAACTGGGACTCAAACTATCACTGCCTGACTTCAAAGCTCATGCTTTGTACTGCACTTAATCCATCCTTACCTGTTCACAGATTTGCATTTTGAGTTTGTTATGGGTTGAACTGAGTGTCTCAGAAGGATGCTGGAGTCCACAGCCCCTCTTGTGAAAGTGATTTTATTGGGAAATAGAGTCTTTGCAGATGAGCAAATTAAGATGAGGTTATTACAGTGGGCCCTAATCCAATATGACTATGTCCTTATAAAAAGGGGAAATTGGGGCACAGAGATAGAAGAGAATGTGAAGCAAGACACAGAGAATGTCATGTACAAGCCAAGGAATGCCAGAGAGAGGCTACAAGGAGCTAGGAGAGAAACGGAAGAGATTTACCCTCCCAGCCCTCAGGTTTAAAACAAAACCAACCTGCCAACATCCTCACCTTGGACTTCTGGCCTCCAAAACTGCGGCACAACATATTTGTGTTGTACAAACTACCTGGTGTATGGAACTGTGTTACTGCAGCCCCAGGAAACTAATCCAGGCTCATTCTCCTCCTGCAGCTCTCTCACTCATCTCAACCTTATGTTTAAGAACTCCCATTCTCCACAAACTGAGGGTTGATGGAGGGAGGTGGGTCGGGGCTGGGCTAAATGGGTGATGGTATTAAGGAGGGCACTTGTGTTGAGCACTGGGTGCTATATGTAAGTGATGAGTCACTAAATTCTACTCCTGAAAACAAAATTACACTATATGTTAACTAACTAGAATTCAAGTAAAAACTTGAAGGGGAAAAAAAAAAAAAAAAAGGAACTCCCATTCTCCATTCTTTTTTTTCCCCCCTGCTCTCCATGCTTCATGTGCCTGATATTCTCTCAATATCTCATGGACTGCCTACATTTCTTATACTACAATTCTATATCCTCCAAAGACTTGTTTCCTATTTGAGTTTGTGTTTTTCCAAACATAGTATAATTCCAAGTCATAACCTTATAATGCTATTCCTTTCTCTCCCAAAGATACCACTTGCTTTACAATACCTAAAACAGGACACTGTACATGGTAAGTGTGCAGCTATATTTGTTTGACATTCATATACTCTTGATATATGTAACTGCTGTAACCCATTAGTAAAGCAATTTAGCTACATGTATCAAGACTTCCAGAGGCTTTTACTATTTAACTTATTCCCATTTTGAGGAATGTATGTCAGGTAAATAAATTAACAGGAGGAAAAAAGTCATATGTACTGCAACATAATCTAAGAATAAATATTTGGAAATAAATCTAAAATATTCAAGTAGAAGAATAATAAAATAAATCAAGGTATCTAAATCTGTGAAATACGGATTTATGAAAAAGGGTATTTAGGAAGACTATATGAAGCATGGGAAAATATTTTCTACATCAAATGAAAAGTAATAAATACAACTGGAAACATGAGTATAACTGAGACATTTATATAAATGCTCAGGGACTAGAAGAAAACATGCTAAATCAAAATACACATGACTTGTATAATGTTTTTGTTTTTATGATTTTAAATAGAGGAAAAAATATGCTTAATTCATTTCTTGTGTCCTTTAGAAGAATTGAATCATGGCCTCTGTACCACAGAGTAATCACCATGCACTTTACATTTTTGAAATTGATATCCTGTGGCAGTAAATCCTTGAGGATGAACCCTGACTACAGTCAGTTCAAAAGTACAATTCAATCGGCCACAGCAACTTCTTTCAAGATACATCTCCAAAAGCTAGTGAAACAAAAGCAAAAATGAACTTTTGGGACTTCATCAAGATAAAAAGCTTCTGCACAGCAAAGGAAACAGTCAACAAAACAAAGAGGCAACCCACAGAATGGAAGAAGATATTTGCAAATGACACTACAGATAAAGGGCTGGTATCCAAAATCTATAAAGAACTTCTCAAACTCAACACCCAAAAAACAAATAACCAAGTCAAAAAGTGGGCAGAAGAGATGAACAGACACTTCTCTGAAGAAGACATACAAATGGTTAACAGACACATGAAAAAATGTTCATCATCATTAGCCATCAGGGAAATCCAAATCAAAACCATACTGAGATACCACCTTACACCAGTTAGAATGGCAAAAATGGACAGGGAAAGAAACAACAAATGTTGGAGAGGTTGTGGAGAAAGGGGAACCCTCTTACACTGTTGGTGGGAATGCAAGTTGGTATAGCCACTTAGGAAAACAGTGTGGAGGTGCCTCAAAAATTTAAAAATAGAGCTACCCTATGACCCAGCAATTGCACTCCTGGGTATTTACCCCAAAGACACAGATGTAGTGAAAAGAAGGGCCATATGTACCCCAATGTTCATAGCAGCAATGTCCGCAATAGCCAAACTGTGGAAAGAGCCAAGATGTCCTTCAACAGATGAATGGATAAAGAAGATGTGGTCCCTATATACAATGGAATATTACTCAGCCATCAGAAAAGATGAATACCCAACTTTTACATCAACATGGATGGAACTGGAGGAGATTATGCTAAGTGAAACAAGTCAAGCAGAGAAAGTCAATTATCATATGGTTTCACTTATTTGTGGAACATAAGGAATAACATGGAGGACATTAGGAGAAGGAAGGGAAAAATGGGCGGGGGGAATTGGAGGGAGAGATGAACCATGAGAGACTATGGACCTGAGAAACAAACGGGGTTTTAGAGGGGAGGGGGAGGGGGGATTGGTTAGCCCGGTGATGGGTATTAAGGAGGGCACATACTGCATGGAGCACTGGGTGTTATACGAAAACAATGGATCGTGGATCACTACATCAAAAACTAATGATGTATTGTATGGTGACTAACATAACATAATAAAATTTTTTAAAAAAGTACAGTTCAGTACTCTTTTCTCATTGATGACTCAGAGCATGCTATTTATTTCTGAGCTAAAACAATACAAAAAAACATGAATCTAAAATGAAAAACTAGTCAAATTCTGCAAATAGATGCCACAGCAGCAAATCAAAGAGCAGCTTCAATATAAGCAGCATACAAGTGCCTGTCTCCCCAGTCCCACCTGAACACCCACACACTGGAGGCCCCTCTGAGGCTGTATAGGACACATGAACTCTCTTGCAGACCTCAGAGGGTACCTTTGGATTCAAAAGATTGGGTTCACTGTGCTGCTTTTGCCTCTCTCATCAACTCTGTCCTCACAATACTTTGTGCACCTAAATTTATTCTTGTCATTGCCACAGAGGCAATTCAGGCTCTTGTTATTTCAGGATTAGAACATTCTAATAGTCTCCAATGCCTCATACACCTGTTCACGTGCTCAGACTCCATGCCATCACCACCATACATATATATGTGTGTGTGTGTGTATACATATATATATATATATATACATACACATATATTTAATTAATGAGAATTCCTTGAATGACCACTGGTTGCTATGCTAGCTACTGGAAATGCACTTTTGAACAGACTCTGTATGGGCTAAATGTTTGTATGCCTCCAAAATTCATATGTTGAAGCCCTAATTCCCAATGTGATATCTCTGAGGAGACGGGGCCTTTGGGAGAAAATTAGTTTTAGATGAGTTAATGAGAGTGGTGCCCTCATGAAGAGATGGGTGCCCTTACATAAGGAAGAGGAATAAGAGCTCTCTCCATGCATGCACACCAAGAAAAGGCCCTCTGAGGATATAGCAAGAAAGTGGACATTTACAACCCAAGAAGCAAGTCTTCAGCAGACACCAAATCCACCCACACCTTGATCTTGGACTCCTCAGCTTTTAGAACTGTGAGAAATAAATGTCTGTTGTTTGAAGCCACTCAATCTGTGGTATTCTTATTTTAGCAGCCCAAGCTAACCAGAACAGACTCTACCTTCATAGAGCTCATGATCTGTGGAAAAGTGTTAATAACCAAGTAAAATGAATAAATGAACAGTTTCAAATCTGATATAAGCTACAAGACCAAACCTAGGGTACTTTAGGAGAGGAACTGGAAGGAGGGCAAAAGAGACTTGCCTGAAGACATGGGGACCCAGCAGAAGTTCAAAGAAAGAGTAGGAGTTAGAGGAGTAAGAACTGAAAACACCTGGGAGGGTAGTGGGGCCACAGTGTAGAGGGCCTTGTAGGCCATGTTAAGGATTTAGTCTTACGTAAGCATAAGAATTTATTTAGGCATTTTATGTTTAGAATAACATGATCTTATCTGCATATAGAAAAAACTCTCTTTGTTGGCTGAGGAGAAATTTTTCTGGGAAAAAATCAGAGTGGTTTTGCAAAAAGACCAGTTCAAAAGTGACTGCAGTAGTCCTGGATGGGTTGTTTGCAGCACAAAGTGAGTTTATATGAGGAATATTAAGAAGAGGAAATCAATAGAAATTGGTGAAATATATAAATTGGTAAATATAGAAATCGACTGAATTTGGTGACATGTTGGCTATGGTGGATAAGACAGGTTAAGTCTGACTCTTGAATTTCCGATTTATATAAGTACATGGATAGTGGCATCATTCAGTGAAATAAAGAAAACTAAAGAGGACTAGATTTGGGTTGGAAATTATGATATCAGTGAGGAACATAGTGACTTTGAAGTATCTTTGAATCAACTAAGTGAAGTACCTTTGAATCAACTAAGTTAAGATACCTGAATACATGACTCTGTAGCCCAAAGGAGAGATCTAGGCTGGAGAAAGAAACTCCTGAGTCATTGAAGCTACTTCTCTTCTCTCATTCATTCAATTCAGACATTACTGAATGTCTACAGTGTGCCAGGTACTGTATTAAAGACATTGGACAGAAAAAGGTAATAAGACACCAGCTCCTTCTTCCAAGAGCAATGTCTCCCTATATCCTACAGAGTAAAGTCCAAATATTTTATATTGGTAATATTCAGGTAACTTCACAGTCTGTCCCCAAATTACACTGCCCCTTTTATGGGTAAACTCTCAAGTTCCCAAATTTTCCAAGCCAGTCAAACCGGTCTACCTGCTCTCCTCCTAGTTAGAATGATGAATTCCTGCCTCTACAACACTTTGCCCATAAAATACTCTTTCCTTCCTCTACTTTCCAACACAGGATGCCTTCCTTTCTTCCTTGTACCTATGGAAAATCCTTGAGGAGGTGGGTCAGTTTCAGTTCTTCTTCTTCACCAGATCCTTCCAAGAGTTAGTTGAGTGTGAAGATGACTTAATTTCCTCCACCATAAAATTCACAAATGTATTTTCAATGAGAAGTCCTCCCAGTAATTTAATTTGAACATATTTGGCAAACACAACATTCCTTAGCAGCTAGATATAAAAAGGGTAGTAGACACTGTTGTAAATGTTAAGCCAAATGTGAAATGGGAATTAGAGCTTCCTCCTAAGATAAATTTATCCCTTTGTCTTTCTTATCCTCTATCTAGAGAGTCTCCATTTTTATTAACAGTTCTCAGAACTAAAAATTTTTCTTTCACCTCCCTAGCTCTTCCCTCCTTTTTTGCTGGGAGTGCAGGGTGGTCTAGAAAATTATAGCATTAAAAGAGCTTGCTTTCATTTTTCAAAAAGTGGTGCCACCATTTATAACACAATGTCTCATAACTCCTATTTGCGTTTCCAGATTTTGTAATTTAAAAAAAATCTGTGTATTACTTTATCAATGTGCTTTTTATCATTCTGAATAACTATAATTCAAATGGAAAATAAAAAGCAATATATACTCAATCTTCTTATAAATTATATAACATAGATTACAATCCCCAAATTGGTTGACAAAAAACCATAAAGTATAAAGCCTGAGGAATCTAGAAATGTGTGGCCAAGGGCATCTTCACAGTAAATAAAGTAAATAAAACACAACAGTTAAATGCAAACTGCACACCCACAATTATAGGAGGGAACTATACAATAGGATGACAAGCTAATATCATGGCTTTGCACTTGGAAAAAGTCTTCACACAGCAGCTTTACAATGGTATTTTGCCAGCTTAACACAGAGGGGAATCATTTCACTCCTAAAATTTATGTACCAATTAGACAAAATATAACTCATTTAATAATACAGTCACACTGAAGATGGCAGAATAGCAGGGGGACCTTGAGCTTGCCTCATCCCTCAAACCACAGCTAGATCAACATAAAATCATTTTGAACAACTAGGAAATGGATCTGAGAAATAAGAAAACAATCTGCACAACTGGAGGGAGAGAACATGGCAGATGCAAGGTTCAGAGAAGTGAATTGGGAAAGAGAAAAGCAGAGGTGCCAGGAACAGGAGGGAAGTCAGGGAGAGAAGCAGAGTGAAGTCAGGGAGAGAGAAGAGCAGGAGAGAGAGCAGAGTGAAGGATTCACACAATATTTTGGGGTGAGAGGACCCCCTGGGTCCCATTGGGAGAAATGACTCCCCTTCCTAGAGTACATTTGGAAGAGGGTATTTTGCCTCTCCAAGGACAAAGGGCTGCTAGGAGCTACTGAGTGCCGTTCAGCAGCAGGGGACAGAGGCGTGCACAGAGGGCAGATAACCTGGTCACAGCTTCTCACTGTGCTGTCACAACAGACCTCAGCCACCCTGCACATGTGCAGTGAGACTGCTTTTCTGTGACAGAATGGTGCCAGGTGCACCCCAGAGGCTCTCTTCGGGGAGAAGGGAGTATGTCCATGCTTGTTGGACCCTTTAAAATTTGGAGTTTTGAATCCTAGCCACTGGCCAGAGATAAAACACAAGAGAACTATGGCGCCAGGCCAGCCAATGGCCAGGTACAGACAGGTTGAGGGCAGCAATCTTACAAAAGCCTAGGACACAGGCAAAGAAATTGTTTGCATTTCTGTGAGGGCCTCCCAAATAGTGGTGGCCACGAGTTCCCTTCCCCAAGGACAAGAGGGTGGGGTGATGCCATCTTCCAGACCCCACCAACCAGCATAGTGGGACTTCAGAGAGAAACAGCGCTTCCAGTAGAGGCTGGAGTTGCTTATACCAAACCCCACCCCCCTTACATCCAGCAGGGGCATCTTTGCAAGGGCAGGTCTGACTGCAGGCCTGGGCCTCTCACTCAAAAGACCAACAAAGGCCCTTCTACATGTACCAGGCCTGATGATCATGAGTGCTCTAAAGCATCAGCTTCAGTTCTGGTAGAACTAGGGCCTGGCTGGCTGGCTGGCTTGCTTGCTTTTATTTTTTTTTTTTTCTTCTTATTTTTTTCCTTTGGTATAAGCTTATAGCTTTTTGTTCGTTTGTTGGTTTTTTTCCATTTCTCATTTTTTGGATCAGGCTTCTTTTTTTCTTTTCTTTTCCTTTTCTTTTTTCTTTCTTTCTTTCTTATACTTTGGAGTTAGGCTTATAGTTTTTTGTTTGTTTTCTTTTTTGTTTCTTTTCCTTTTCTCTTTCCTTGGTCAGGCTTTTTTTTTTTTCCCCTTAAATCAGGCTTTTCTTAACAAACAAATCAAAGCACATCTAGTTGAAAGTCCAAACCCTCTCCCCGCCCGCACCCACCCTCCCCACCTGCAAGTAAGGAGGAACTCTGTAGAGGACTGACCTGTGGGAAAAAGCAGCCAAAACACAACAGTGCACAGCATACACTAGAAACACTTCCTGAAGCATCAGGCCCTGGATAGTGTACAACCCCTTCTTAGTACAGTATTACTCTCAGGAGCAGGAAACATAATAAGCTTTCATAGTACACAAAAGACAGAAACTAGACATAATGACAAGATAGAGGAATTCTCCCCAAAAGAAAGATCAAGAAGAAATCACAACCATGGATTTAGTCAAGACAGGTATAAGCAATATACCTGAATAAGAATTTAGGATGACAGTCGTAAGAATACCAGCTGGGCTTGAAAGAAACATAGAAGACACCAGAGAAACCCTGGCTACAGAGATAAAAGACCTAAAAACTAGTCTGGCTGAAATAAAAAATGCTACAACTAAGATGCAAAACCAACTAGATGTAAACACAACAAGGATGGAAGAAGCAGAGGATCAAATAGGTGATACAGAAAATAAAATTATGGAAAATAATGAAGCTGAAAAGAAGAGGGAAAGGAAGCTATTAGATCATGAATATAGACTTAGGGAACTCAGAGATTCCACAAAGCACAATAATATCTGTATCATAGGAAGAAGAAGAAAGGGGAAAGGGGGCAGAAGGTTTATTTGAACAAATTATAGCTGAAAACTTCCCTAATCTGGGGAAGGAAACACGCATTGAAGTCCAAGAGGCACAGAGAACTCCCCTCAAAATCAACAAAAACAGGTCAATACCAAGACATATCATAGTAAAACTTGCAAAATACAAAGATAAAGAGAATCCTGAAAGCAGCTAGGGACAGAAGGTCCTTAACCTACAAGGGTAGACACAAGGTTAGCAGCAGACCTGTCCACAGAGACATGCCAGGCCAGAAAGAAGTGGCATGATATATTCCACATGCTAAATGGGAAAAATATGCAGCCAAGAATACTTTATCCAGCAAGGCTGTCATTCAGAATAGAAGGAGAGATAAAAAGTTTTTAAGACAAGCAAAACCCAAAGGAGTTCATGAACACTAAACCAGCTCTGAAAGAAATACTAAAAGTATTTTAGAGACCAAAAGGAACAAAGACTAGAAAGGAACAGAGACAATATACAGGAACAGCAAATTTACAGGTAATGCAATGGCATTAAATTCATATCTATCGATAATTGCTCTGAATGAAAATGGACTAAATGCTTCAATCAAAAGACACGGGGTAGGGGCGCCTGGGTGGCTCAGTTGGTTAAGCGACTGCCTTCGGCTCAGGTCATGATCCTGGAGTCCCGGGATCGAGTCCCGCATCGGGCTCCCTGCTCGGCAGGGAGTCTGCTTCTCCCTCTGACCCTCCTCCCTCTCATGCTCTCTGTATCTCATTCTCTCTGTCTCAAATAAATAAATAAAATCTTTAAAAAAAAAAAAAAGACACGGGGTAGCAGAATGGATTTAAAAAAAAAACCCGTTGATATGCTGCTTACAAGAAACTCATTTTAGACCCAAAAACACCTCCAGATTGAAAGTGAGGGGGTAGAGAACCATCTAACAAGTTAATGGATATCAAAAGAAAGCTGGGGTAGCCAGACTTATATCAGACAAACTGGATTTGAAACCAAAGACTAACAAGAGATGAAGGACACTATATCATAATAAAGGGGTTTATCCAACAAGAAGATAACTGTAAATATTTATGCCCCCAACTTGGAAGCAGCTAAATATATAAATCAATTAATAACAAACTTAAAGAAACTCATGGATAATAATACAATAATAGTAGATGACTTTAACACTCCACTCACAGCAATGGACAGATCATCTAAGCAGAAAATCAACAAGGAAACAAGGGCATTTTATGACACACTGGACCAGATGGAGTTAACAGATATGTTCAGAACTTTTCATCCTAAAGCAGCAAGGTATACATTCTTTTTTATTGCACATGGAACATTCTCCAGAATAGATCACATCCTGGGTCACAAATCAGGTCTCAACTGGTACCAAAAGATTGGGGTTATTCCCTGCATATTTTCAGACCACAATGCTATGAAACTTGAAGTCAACCATAAGAAAAAATTTGGAAAGAGCACAAATACACAGAGATTAAGGAACATCCTATTAAAGAATGAATGGGTCAACCAGGAAATGAAAAAAGAAATTAAAAAAAATACACTGAAGCAAATGAAAATGAAAACACGACAGTGCAAAAACTTTGGGACATAGCAAAGGCGGTTATAAGAGGGAAATATATAGCAATAAAGACCTACCTCAAGAGGCAAAAAAAGTCTCAAATACACAACCTAATCTTACACCTGAAGAAGCTGGAAAAAGAACAGCAAATAAAGCCTAAAACAGCAGAAGAAGGGAAGTAATTAATATTAGAGCAGAAATAAATGATATAGAAATAAAGAAAAAAAACAGTAGAAGAGATCAATGAAACTAGTTGGTTCTTTGAAAGAATTAATGAAAGTGTAAACCCCTAGTCAGGCTTATCAAAAAGAAAAGAGAAAGGACCCAAATAAATAAAACCATGAATGAAAGAGGAGACATAACAACCAACACCACAGGAATACAATTATAAGAGACTATTATGAGCAATTATAAGCCAACAAATTGGGCAATCTGGAAGAAATGGATAAATTCCTAGAAACATATAAACTACTGAAACTGAAACCAGAAGAAATAGAAAATTTGAACAGACATCCATAACCAGCAAAGAAATTGAATCAGTAATCAAAAATCTTCCAACAAAGAATTCAGGGCTGGATGGCTTCCCAGGGGAATCCTACCATTTAAAAAGAATTAATACCTATTCTTCTGAAAACCTTGCATAAAATAGAAATGGAAGGAAAACGTCCAAGCTCATTCTATGAGGCCACCATTACCTTGATTCCAAAACCAGACAAAGGCCCCAGTAAAAAGGAGAATTACAGACCAATATCCCTGATGAACATGGATGTAAAAATTCTCAACAAAATATTAGCTAATTGAATCGATTGTACATCAAAAGGATTATTCACCATGATCAAGTGGGATTTATTCTTGGGTTGTAGGGATGGTTCAATATTTGTAAATCAATCAACATGATACACCACATATTCATAAAAGAAACGAGAAGAACAATATGATCCTCTCAATAGATGCAGAGAAGCATTTGACAAAATACAGGATCCTTTCTTGATAGAAACCCTCAAGAAATTAGGGATAGAAGGAACATACCTCAACATCATAAAGGCCATATACAAAAGACCCACAGCTAATATCATCCTCAATGGGGAAAAATAGAGAGCTTTTCCCCTAAGGTCAGGAACATGACAGGGATGTCTACTCTCACCACTGTTGTTCAGTATAGTAGTGTAAGTCCTAGCCTCAGCAACCAGACAACAAAAAGAAATAAAGGGCATCCAAATTGGCAAGGAAGAAGTCAAACTTTCTCTAATGACAGATGACATGATACTCTATGCAGAAAACCTCAAAGACTCCACCAAAAAATTTTTAGAACTCATACATGAATTCAACAAAGTCATGGGTTATAAAATCAACTTAGAGAAATCTGTTGCATTTCTATACACCAAAAACAAAGCAGCAGAAAGAGAAATCAAGGAATCGATCCCATTTACAATTGCACCAAAAACCATAAGGTGCCTAGGAATAAACCTAACCAAAGAGGTAAAAGATCTGTACACTGAAAATTATAGAACACTTATGAAAGAAGTTGAAGAAGACATAAAGAAATGGAAAAACATTCCATGCTCATAGATTGGAAGAACAAATATTGTTAAAATGTATATACTACCCAAAGCAATCTACACATTCAATGCAATCCCTATCAAAATAACACTAGCATTTTTCACAGAGCTAGAATAAACAATTCTAAAATTTGTATGGAACCAGAAAAGACCCCAAATAGCCAAAGTAATACTGAAAAAGAAAAGAAAAGCAGGAGGCATTACAATTCCAGACTTCAAGCTGCATTACAAAGCTGTGATCATCAAGACAGTATGGTACTGGCACAAAAACAGACACATAGATCAATAGAACAGAATAGAGAACCCAGAAATGGACCCACAACTTTATGGTCAACAAAACAAGAAAGAATATCCAATGGAAAAAAGAGTCTTTTCAGGTGTTGGGAAAACTGGATAGTGCCATAAAAAATGAAACTGGACCACTTCCTTATACCATACACAAAAATAAATTCAAAATGAATGAAAGACCTAAATATAAGAAAGGAAACCATCAAAATCCCAGAGGAGAAAGCAGGAAGCAACCTCTTTGATCTCAGCCACAGCAAATTCTTACTAGACACATCTCTGGAAGCAAGGGAAAAAAAGCAAAAATGAACTATTGGGACCTCATCAAGATAAAAAGCTTCTGCACAGTGAGGAAAACAATCAACAAACTAAAAGGCAGCCAATGGAAGGGGCAAGATATATGTAAATGACATATCAGATAAAGGGATAGTATCCAAAATCTATAAAGAACTTATCAAACTTAACACCCAAAAAACAAATAATATAGTTAAGAAATGGGCAGAGCATATGAATAGAAACTTTTCTAAAGAAGACACCCAGATGGCTAACAGACACATGAAAAGATGCCCAACTTCACTCATTATCAGGGAAATACAAATGAAAACCACAATGAGACACCACCTCACACGTCAGAATGGCTAAAATTAACAACTCAGGAAACAAAAGGTGTTGGTGAGGATGCGGAGGAAAGGGGAACCCTTTTGCATTTTTGGTGGGAATGCAAACTGGTACAGCCAACAGTATGGAGGTTCCTTAAAAAGTTAAAAATAGAACTACCCTATGTTCCAGCAATTGCACTACTAGGCATTTATACAAAGGATACAGAAATATTGATTCGAAGGGACACGTGCAACCCAATGTTTATAGCAACACTATCAACAATAGTCAAATTATGGAAAGAGCCCAAATGTCCATCAACTGATGGATGGATAAAGAAGATGTGGTGTGTATGTATATATATAGTAATATTCTGTTGTGTGTGTATGTATGTGTGTGTGTGCGTGTGTGTGTGTATATATATGAAGATAGTATGGTACTGGCATAAAACAGACACATAGATCAATGGAACAGTATGATATATATATATATATATATATATATATATATATAATGGAATATTGCTTGGTGATCAAAAAGAATGAAATCTTGCCATCTGCAACAACATGAATGGAACTAAAGTGTATTATGCTAAGCAAAATAAGTCAGAGAATGACAAATATCATATGATTTCACTCATATGTGGAATTTAAGAAACAAAACAGATGAACATAGAGGAAGGGAAGGGAAAAAAATAAAATAAAATAAAATAAAATAAAAACAGAGAGGGAGGCAAACCATAGAGACTCTTAAATATAGAGACAAACTGAGGGTTGATGGAGGGAAGGTGGGTGAGGGGATGGGCTAAACGGGTGATGAGCATTAAAGAGGGCACTTGGGATGAGTACTAGGTGTTGTATGTGGGTGATGAATCACTGGATTCTGCTCCTGAAATCACTGTTGCACTTTATATTAACTAATTTGAATTTAAATAAAAAAAAATACTAATACAACCATATCACAATGTATAGGAAAGGAAGAAAAGGGAACATATTTCTCTCGAGAAAAAAATTCAGATCCACACATCACAGGGGTAAACAAGTCAACTCCCAATGTATTTAAGAAAGGCCTCTTGGGTGATTCCTCACAGAACAGAATGATCTTTCCAAGATTATATGCCGCCTCCTCCCACACAGTAAAGTTTCAGGCAACTTTTAAATGGAGGTCTTGCTTACTGAAGCTCCCTTTTAAATGGAGGTCTTGCTTACTGAAGCTCCCTCTAACCAGGAATAAGTAGGTGTAAAGACTGTATGAGAGAAGAGAATAGATAACCTTGCCCATGAGAGACAATAAAGCATAAAAGGGGATATTTGAGCTGAGCCTTCAAAGATGGTAGGACTTCACCAGGCCAAAAAGAACTTTCTTGGTAGAGGGGATAACATGTGGAAGACAGAGGTATGAAAGAAGGTACGAAGTTGTGAGTATGAGAACAAAGGTCAATAGGAAGGAAAGAATGAGATGTCAGGAACATTTGTTAAGAACTATGAAAGTCATTCTAGGATGTTTGTATTTTATCCCATGGAAGATAAAGAATTATTTGATGTTTTTTAAACAAGGTGAATGGCATGCTCAATATGTATTTTAGAACAAAGCTGGGACCTATGTACTATAAACTTTTTTTTTTTGCTATATTGGGAGAAATAAGAATTTTTAGACTGTGGGCCTGTGGGAGGATATTAAGAAAAGAAATGGACAGAGAGATGTGGGTGGGAGAGAAATCTGACTGTCTCAAGAGCAGTGCTGCTTAGTTGCTCCTCCACAGTACAACAGGCTTGTAAGGTTTATACTGAGTCTATGCCCCATGTCCCAGGATTGAGGAATGCCAGCTATGCAAGGGAGTTCAGCCATCTTCCAGCAGGAAGGACAGGCAAGTTTGTGCCATACAGGGCTGCAAGAAGCACAGAAGGCCTGGAGTGAGGCACTGGTCACATTCATCAGAATTAATGTTCCATGTTCAGCTGTATGGTATGTATAATGACAGCTAACATGGGTTGACTGCATGTGTTAAGGTACCATTTTCAGTCTTTTGAATGCATTAACTCATTTATCCCTCATAACAACCCTGTAAGTAGATACTATCATCAACCCCATTTTATAGATGAGCTGACTGAGGCACATAAAAGTTAGGAAATTTGCCCAAAGTCTCACAGCTAGTAAATAAAGGAGCTAACATCCTAAACTAGGCCATTCTGGCCCTGGAGGCAGCATGCCAATGATACTATAAAAATGAGCTTTGGCTTATGTGTTAGCCAACTCAAGCTGATATGACAAAATAACATAGACTGGGTGGCTTAAACAACATTTATTTCTCACAGATTTAGGGACAGGTAAGTCCAAGATCAAAGTGTCAGCTGATCTCATGTGTGGTAAGAGCTGCCTTCCTGGCTTGCAGATAGTCACCTTCTTGCTGTATCTTCACATGGCAGAAGGAAAAGGAGTTCCAAAATCTTCCTCTTCTGATAAGGACACTAAGCCTATCATGGAGGCCCCACCTTCATGATCTCATCTAAATCTAACTCCAAATACCACCACATTGAGGGTTAGGGCTTCAACATGTAAAGTTAGGGGGAGGAGGTGGAGAAACGACACAAACATTCAGTCTACAATAGCCACATGTTCTTCTCTCAGAAGGAAAGATCACAAGTTCACTCTCCGTGACAGGTTGTACTCAATATATGACATCTTAATACTAGAAGGATGAGGATGGAGTGACATTTAGAAGGTAACTAGAGCAGACTGACCAGAAGAAAGTGGACCACGCTCTTGTCCTTCCCAGACATAAATGACACATTGTGTGGAAGGGTCAGCACTGCCTAACTTTCCCAGTAGAGTGCAACTCTCAGGCTGTTTTCTGAAAAAGTCGAGATTGAAAATTGGTTGAGGAGACATATGGTACCATGAAAACAAGCATGGGGAGCAGTGGTAGACACAATGCCAAAGAAACGTCTGGAGAGAGCAGGAATGATCTGGTCAGGTGATAGCTGAGTTAAGCCTTACAGGCCACATTGAAGTTACCCATGCGAAGGACATGGGGAGGCATTCCAGGTACAGGTCTGAGGAAGAGAATGGGCCAGGCAGACACAAAAGTAGACTGATATGTTCAAAGACAACGGGAAAATCAACTCATTTCTAATGTCTTCTAAAGTCTTAAATATCCATTGTCCAAATCTGTATGTTGGACACTCTCTCTTTAATTCATAAAACTGTTTTTTAGCATGAATTATGTCCCCATAAATCCCCTTTTTGGTTTCCTCTGGGATAACAGAGATACAGATACCTTGATGCACACATACGTGTACTTTTGTCCTTAACTTTCTGGAATGTAAATCTATAAATACAGTAATGATGTTGTATCAGATGCAATTCAGGATGAGCCTAGATGTGGTCAGTTCCTGGGATGAGACACAAGAAGATAGATCATTATATCCCTAATAAATAATCTGATCTGTGTCATTCTTCCCATCCCTCGGAGTATTACCCTAAAAGGTAAATGGCAAGAGAAGGTATAGCAAGAGAAACCCGAAAAAAAATTATTTGGTTTTGTGCTATCTGAAGCTTACACTCTGCATTCTCACAGATGCTTTAGTAAAATGTAAACTGTTAGGATTAAGTGGCTCCAGCTGGTGATAATTAAAACTGGAGAGAATAGGGAGAGAAACCATGGGGTGGGGGCAGTTGGGGAGAGCTCCATCACCCTCCTGGAAGAAGCTGATTTTCTATTTCATTTGCCTCCAACCATGACCTCCCACCTCTCACTCCTCATCTGTCTCCACTCACCCCACCCTGCTTCTCCATCAGCCATGAGGAGCTGGTGGTTCAGCAAAATTAATCCAACCTTTTGCATCTGCTATGCTGTTTGTGCTAACTCCTTGCCATAAATATGAAACTTGAGTTCTCTTTCATTCAACAAGTATTATTGATTTAAGATATGCCAGGAACAGGTAGTTACTGATGATATAGTAGAAGATAAAATAAATTAGTCTCCCATCACAGATTTTACATTCTAGTGGGTAATATTAAAAAGTGAATGGAGTGATGAGAGCTGTAAAGGCAGAAATATAGGATACCAGAGGATCATGTAGAAAATTGAGGCTCAGGGCAGGCTAGGATGGGGTAGGGGTTGGGGTGGGGTAGTGATTGTTCAGAGAAGAGGGAGGGAGTATACAAAGTCACAAAGAGGAGAGAAAACACAGTCCAAACAAGGAACTGAAAAATAAACCAATATAACCAGAACATTCAGTGGGTAAGTCCTTGGTGGTAAGAAATGTCTCAGACATAGTAAGTCTGAGATGCATGTGCAACATGTAAGTGGGGACATCCAGTAGAATGGAACATATATGTCCCTGAGACCCAGAAGAAAGGTCAGGTTTAGGCACAGTTTTCTCATCTCTCCAATGGCATTTTTCTTCCTCACAATACTCTTAAGAAAAACATTAGTTCAAAGTCAGTGAGAATACTTGGTGGCATTTTAAAGAATTGCCACTAATGTGGAGGAAGTTTGAGGTTAGAGGCACAAAATTATATTTTTCCTGCTGTTGTATTATCTTACCTTAGAAGGCCTTCTTTTATTGATGGTCTACTCTACAGTCAATTGAAATCTGAATGAGGGCTCATCCATTGTCTGGGCAAGTAGCTACAAACTTAGTTCTTTATGCTAACAGAGGCTTTTATTTCCTTTGTTGAAAGTTCTTTGTCATTATTTTCTAACTATAATTGCTATTTATCCATTGATCTGTAAAACAGGATCCAGTGTTAGATTAATGCTAGAAAGTTAACATTCCCCAGATTTAAACTCTGCAGCACAAAATTATAAATAAAAATATTTTACATATAGATACAGTATTTTCATATGTCTCACATCAATCATAGTGAAAACAAGCATACACATTTTAAATATTCTGACAAGCAAAAAAGTTAGACTTACAAAGAAATACTGATATTTTCTTTCCAAACCAGAGTCAAGATCAGTTTCCTCTGTCATGTTAGAAAACCCATCTGCCTGTTAATGGTTTGCAAAGATCTTCTCATGTCTTCCCCAAGTCTCAGTACCTTGAAGTGCAAATGATACCACCAATAATTACATTTTTAACTACATCTCACTCATCCCTAAAACTCTCCACTATTTTCCCATTGAACCAAGTTTCAAGAATTGTATCTTCTTCCTCTTGTGAGCTCTAATCCTTACCTAGTTTTCTTTTTTTTTTTTTTAAGATTTTATTTATTTATTTGGTGGGGGAGCATAGAGAGAGAGAAGCAGACTCCCTGCTGAGCAGAGAGACTGACTCGGGGCTCAACCCCGGGACCCTGGGATCATGACCTGAGCCGAAGGCAGACGCTTTACTGACTGAGCCACCCAGGTGCCCCTTTACCTAGTTTTCTTTTCTGCTCTTTCTGCCTATACCTTTTGGCATGGTGTCCCAGACTTCCACAGAAGTATTCTTTCGATATGAAGCTACTTCACTTTTTAAAAGCTGGGTATACAGTCATATAAAAATAACAATCCAAGGAAAAGAATTACAGAGATTTAAACTACACATTTTTAATCCTACTCATAAATTATTAATTAAAACAGTGAAGCCCTTTTCAAAGGGAAGAAAAATAGACTGACCAATGTTGGTGAAATAAAGGTACTCGTTGATAAGCCATCATTTATTGATTTAATAAATATTCACTTCTCTTCATAAGATTTTCACATCTTACATGTGAAAAGAAAGCTATAGGGTCCCTACTTTATTCTTTCCACTCTGTGATAACTCTCGCACCCAGAGTAAGCTTTCAGCACATCCTGAAAAGCAACTAAGCTGTCCTTAGATGATGGCGCCATCTGGTGGCTAGTTTACACATCGGCTAAAGGCCGTTTCTCCAAGTTCTCTATGTCAGGCAGCAACATTTTTACATTTCCCTTTCCTGTTCTTTTCCAATTCTTGCCCTGTTATTTCATATAAATTTATCTTCCTCTTCCTACTTTCTCTGATCTCTGTTCAATTTGTAAGAAAAATAAACACACCTGCCTAATCGTGGCAAATAAGCATTAGAGAATATCAGTCATATATTAGTATCAAAAAAAAAAAAAAAGAAAACCCATGAGATGGAAGACATGAAGAAATAGTAACAACAGAAGTTTCACCAGGCATTTCCATACACTATCTCATCATTCCCTAATTTACTCAATTTACTCAAGTACCAAAATGTAAAACCAAAAAAAACTTTCATGAAGTACTAGGATGGCAGCACGTTGCTTTCGCATTATAAAGCACCACAAATGCAGCTAAGTCAGAGATGGGAGAATTTGGAATTTTGTAGGCTAATCAAAATTTAACTGCCACTTCTAACACTGTTTCTTTTAGGAATTACATTCTGAATTCAAATAGTTTTGAATTATGACCCTTTTATGTAGGGACTTCCTGTAATTCCAATTTGATACATTATTTTAAAAAGAGTAAATTGTTTCCAAAGATACCCGAATAAGTATAGCTCAAAGACTGGTCTGTAAAACGGGGTTAATAAAACTTGGTTTGTACAGGAAAAATTAGAGAAAATATTTTAAATAGCTAACACAATATCTGATAAATACTAAGTGTTCAATCTATTCTAACAGGTGAACTCATAAGCTATATGTTCATCTTGGGATCATTTTCCTACCAGTAGTTAAAAACATATAAATTATAACTAACATTCCTGGTAAGAAAAATATGATTGACTTAAGTGATCTCTGAGTTTACATCTAGCTCTAAAAATATCCTACAATTCTACAGTGCTCAGAATCTCTGTCACAACTGCACACAACTCACAGAAACCACTTTATCATCCAATATTGTCTATAATTTCAGGGCACAAATAAAACTATTTTCCCAAACTCATCATTTACAGATTTTTCTATTAGGAGGTAATTGGAAAACAGTCTTCTTATTAATTGCATTTATATATAATGAGTTTTGGTCCTTCTTGAAGTTTGAAATATCTTGTGTGATGTCTGAATATCCACATAGTAAGGATTATATAGGCAGTCCTATAGGTTTGTACATATGTTCCTAGGAAAATGTTTAAAAGTTGAATCTCTGAAAATCAAATAATGGACATGTAAAGGATTCCATCCCCTTTTAACAAAATATTATAAAATCCACAATCATGGTTCTTGCAGGCAGGTGAAAATCTTGGAAGAGAGATAGTAGAAAGCAAACATGGTCAGAAAAAAGCTGCCAGCAAAGAGCCCAATAGCCAACACTCTGTTATCCAGGAAACAGGTAGCTAAGGGAGGCAACCCTTCTCCTGTCCCTCCCTAAAGACAGACATTAGGAGCCCCTGAATTATTAAATCTGTATTGTCCTTACCACCCATCCTTAGCCACCCCTTATTCAAGGATACACAAGGAGCCTGGAGCAGGAGTGGGAAATGGGTCTGTGGCTCCCTACCCTGAAACTCAGTTGCCATGGTATCTACAGGTTTAGGGACTCTGCTACTGAAAGGAAGGTCCATCATGTGAAAATTCAACATCCTCATTAGCCAGATGATGTTTCTCCAAATTCAACATCCAAAAGACCATTTAGGAGAGTTCATGTAAAATGTGAAAATATGAGCTCACCACTTTGAGTAATTGAGAGCCTCTTTCCCCATGCTGGAAAATTAATTGAATTGATTCCACTTTGTTGGGTTACCTCATTGGAAACCTGTGGCAAAAGCCTTTCCCACCCAATTGGTTGAGGCACTATCTAGCATTAGTATCCTGCATGTCCTAGGAGCTTGAGGTTGCCTAAGGGCTTGACCTGGATAAGCTAACCCAACTATCCTTTCCATGTGGGCTATACTGCTAGAAAACAACTCCCTTAACACTCCAGTTAAATGAAATTCCTTCCAGCCACTATCTTCCACAAAGGATGACTCAGGCACTGCCTTTGTCAGGAGGGCCCTTCACCAGTTATACAGTCTCTCTGTAGAGCCCTCACCCACACAGGTCTCTGTTCAACTTCTCTAAAGACAATTTTGTAATATAAACGTTCTTTAAAAAAAAAAAAAAGAGGGAGGAAGTGAGGGTGAGGAGAGGTAGAGAGAGAGGGAGAGAGAGAATTTAAAGCAGGCTCCACATCCAGGGTGGAGCCCAACGCAGGGCTCCATCTCCAACCTGAGATCATGACCTGAGCAGAAATCAAGAGTTGGAAGCTTAACCAACTGAACCACCCAGGTGCCCCCACAATAAATATTCTTAAGGGTAGGACTGTGGGGGAGGTAGGGTATAACCAAAGTGTCTGGAATTGACTGAAACAATGATCTCAAATCCAGGAAAAATGAAAGAATTCTTCCCTACCCTGCAATCAACGTTAAACCACCTCTAGAGGGTTATTCAAGGTACTTGAAAAGACACAGGTGGCCTGAGACCTCCTGGACCCATGAAATCTATGAGGTCCTTACTGGACCCTTTGTATGCAGATAAACAATCACAGGGGATTCCAGGATGGGCAGCAAGTATACTATGAAGGTAAAATCACATGAACTCTTTCATAATACAAAAGCAGGCATTTTAAAGACCATGAAAATCACAATTCCAGAATGGACAAAGGACCCATCCTTGAGAAGATGAAGTTACCAAGAGCTGAAGATCCCCCCATTCATTCTCCAGCATGGAGCACATCTACATATTTATTGAGCATCTTCCTCCCTGATCCTGACATCTGTATCCCAGAGAAGCAGAAAATGGCTGCCCCCAGGTAGCATTTCTATCATAAGCCATTTGATTCCCTTTTGGTGTACCTCTGCTAAACTCATGGTTAAGAGCACTGACCAAAGAAGACAGTTACTGGATACATGGAGCCAAGGACTAAAGATAGGAACTCTGAGTTGAAAGACTCAGATTCTCAATCAAAGACAGCACTGACAATGTTGTCACCTCTATAAATAATCCTAGGCTGTTACATGAAAACCTTTTCATACTAAAAGGACCTATCACAATAGAATAAAGGTCATCAATTCAAGTATTTCTTACGACTGTTACTTTTAAATTAGATTTACACTATATGATATCTGCTAGAAAGTAAATCCACAAAGGCAGGAATCCTTGTCTATTTTGTTTGGTGATAGCTTCCTATGTGCTAGACACTGTATAGTTTTCCTTTACTAAGCATTATTATGTCTCAGAAAAGCCGATATTAGAGATAGAAAAAAATCACAGAAAACCTACTACCCAGTCTTGTGAGGGTTCATGTAAGAAACATGAATTATTCAATAAATCTTTCATATTTAAAAAATTACAAATATCTATATAACTTAAGTAGAAACAAAAGAGATATTCCAAGGATTAGCTATTAGCTAGATATTTATTGTTAAAATGTGAACTGCATTTACTCATTGAAATAAAAAAGAAATTAAGCAAGATGAAGCAGATGCACACAAGTTACATTTAAATTTGCTCACAAAAATTACCCTATTGTTCTATAACAATAAGCAATTATAATCACCCACGGACACATACAATCTTTCAAATGTATTCCACTAATGAATTCTTAAAGAAACACAGTAAAACTAGTCAAGTTCCCATATCATCTAGCTACACCAAATCAATTTCATACTTATCTCATTAACCTCAATTTCAATTCCTAGAAATCACAAAGCTCAGGGTACATCAGAATCACCTGGAGGATTTGATAAAACACAGATTGCCAGGTGCCATTCCAGAGATTTGATTCAGTATGTCTTGGGTGGGGATCAAGAATTTGCATTTGTAGTAAATTCCCAGGTAAACCTGATGCTGCTGGGTCCAAGGACAACATTTTGAGAACCTCTGCCCTAGAATATTCATTTCTCAGCACACAGTCATTTTCAAAATCTCTGAGCCCAGTAAGTCATCCTTAGGCCTCTGTATTTGATTTTATGAATAGCAGACCACATGTGAAAGAGGCTAAAATCAGCTTATTTATATATGCTTTAGGATCAAGTGTCTTTTGCTAAAATAAATTCTTCAAAGAACTTCATTTCTATCCTTTTTTTAAAGCATATTTGAATTGAAATAAATTCCTCCTAACATATGGTACATTATCTTGAGTTTTGAGATCTTTCAAATGCTTACTCTAGGTCTTTTTGAAGTCATGTAATCTTAGTACAGCTAAATATTTTCACCTTAAGGACTCAGAGGAAATTTTATTTTAGAACAACAACTACTCTAAAAAATTGTAGAACAAATTGACCTTAACTTGTTTATAGAGAACTTCATGTAATATATCTGTTCCTTAGAAGAAGATTTCAATCTTTAAACCAAAATAATATGAAGCAGTAAAATGTTAAAGACCCAGAATACAAGTAGCCATTTATGGGGGCTATGAAGTATTCTTAAATTTAATAAAAGCACTTTTAAACAGCAAAACTTATTTGAATATTTTGTTAATACTGAAGACTCTCACTTCTGAAATATTTAACAAGTTTGTATGGAGTCCAAACAGAAACACAGAATTACCCCATCCCAACACACTGCAGGATCTCCTCTGAGGAGAGGTCTGACCTATCTTATAGGAGGAAATACCTTGCTGAAAGTCACCATGCTATTTTTTGTTTTCCAAAGTCAGAAACCCCAGACTCTGTAATTTTGTAGATCTCAATTCTATAAGATGACCATTCTTATACTATGATGAATATTCTGGTTCATTTCCAGGATATAACCCTGTTTATTTCTCTAAGGTATCTTTTAAACCACCAAGTACCCCTGAATGACTATGAATGACTCCAGTAACTCCCAAGACAATATTCATCTCAAGAATTGTCATTTATGGTTTTTTTTTAAGATTTTATTTATTTATTTGTCAGAGAGAGAGAGCATAAGCAGGGGGAGTGGCAGGCAGAGCAGGCAGAGAGAGAAGCAGGCTACCCACCCAGCAAGGAGCCTGATGTGGGACTCGATCCCAGGATCCTGGAATCATGACCTGAGCTGAAAGCAGATGCTTGACTGAGCCACCCAGGCGTCCCGCCGTTTATGTTTATATAAAAACCAACGGCATCAGCTATTTACAACCTGAGTTCCCAGCTACACATTCACCATTCAAAAGTTTATCTAATTATTAAGTCAACAGAAAGAATAAGAAACCAAAAATTGGCCCAATTAGAGTGATCTTTGTGATAAAGTGGCCAGTGAGTTATTTGATCTGTTTATGGTGGTCAGTTCAAAAAGCATTAATTGATTTAGTCTACAATATATTCTTAACAAGTTTCAAACTTAATGAACTAGAACATTAACTAGACATGCTAGCTAACAAAATTATTTAAAACACCTTTGAATAACCATGAAAAGGAAGTCAGGTAAAATGCCCAAACTATATCATCCAGTGTTCTCAACCTTGACTACATGTTGAAACTATCTGTGAAACTTTAAAAAATACTGAAAAATTTTACTGAATTAATTTATGAGTGACTTAAATGGGATTCTGATGTGCAACCAGAACCAATGACCTAATTGAGAAAATTACCAGAGGATATTTATCAATAATCAAAATCTTCTATTTTCCTTAAATATCAAAATGAATTATTTTTCTTAATAATTTCTGTAATTGGATAAAATTGGCTTATGTACAGAATAACCATAGAATTTATTCTCCAAACCAGGATACTTTAGAAAGTGAAAGAGGTTACTATCTGTGATTGGACCAGGACAATAAGGGTAAACCAGGACCATCACAGGCAAAATAGTGACCATATGGTCACTCTACTTACAGAAGAGTTACTGGATTTTTTTAAACTATGTAATCTGTATTTGGAATTTTTTATATAGTGTACAGTTATATATGCCAGGAAATTTTAAGGTTTTTAATGACAGCAACAGTTCACTTAAAGTAACACTTAAAGGTTAACATTTAGATTCTCAATCCCCTGGATAAATGCCTATTTACTTAGGATCATGTGTAAAGAGAAGATTTTTAGGCTAAGTTAAGATTTGCTGGGTGAACAAATGAAAATAGTAGAGATAATATTTTAAATATCATTAATTTTCTGTGCCAACCCCATTTCAGTGGATAATCACATGCAATAATGCTGACTCTCAAAAATGGTAGATTAAAATAATTCATTTCTGTTTTTAATTAAAATTTCAAAAGTAGGAACTAATAATATAATGCGTGTCAGAGCTGCGTGTGTGCAGCATCAAAGATAAGAAGGGGCCTGCAACCAGGGTTTGCTTCTTGAGTTCCTTGAAAATTCACAAGGAAAGCAGAGAGAATGGAAGCTGATGGCTGCCACACAGGCACATGATGACATACAAAACAGCTCTTTTGTTGGTTGAGTTACCAGAAGCCATTCCCTTGGTCCTCTGATCACTCAAGGTCACCAGCAACATTGTCCATATACACCCAGTGTGAAAGCCTCTGCTTCCTCTTTGGGGTCTGACGGACACATCAACTTTGGGGTATTTTTCATAGTAATCTCTAATATCAGATCTCAGTGCCAACTGGGCTTGAAGATGATAGGGAAAATGTCTTGTTCTCACAGAGACTTAAATGAAAGGGTCATAGGTACCTGGAAAAAAAGAATCAGAAACAAGATACTGCTCTATAAATAAATCCCATCAAATCTCTAGATAAGATTGATTTACTGTTCCTCCATGCCCTTCCTGAATTTCTGATGTCCTCAAAGTGCAATGAATAAATACTTGTTTCCTTATTTTACAAAAAGTGTGACATGAAGGTTTATCAGGATGCTCTTCTCTGTACAGATTATGGGTATCTCTAATCCAGTGCAAATCTCACTTTATAAAGGCTTTACCCATTTGCACCAGAACTGCTTCCATTTATTGTACTACACTATGACTGTAATTATGAAATTGAGTTTCATGGAAGAATCTGTCCATAGCCAGAAATTGAAACAATAGATTTTAAGAGTATTCAGGTGACAGAGAATAGCCTAATCTTAAAAAGACAAAATCTCATACAGAAATTTTAACTTGCATCCCAAGACCATGTAACCCTTAATGAGGCTCTCCTAAAATGCATGCTTCAGGGGTGCCTGGGTGGCTCAGTTGGTTAAGCGACTGCCTTTGGCTCAGGTCATGATCCATCCAGCTCCCTGCTCAGCAGGGAGTCTTCTTCTCCCTCTGACCTCCACTCTCTCATGCTCTCTCTCTCTCTCATCCTCTCTCTCAAATAAAAAAAAAAATCTTTAAAATGCATGATTCATATCATCATGTGCTTGAAATGTTTATTAGAGATTGCCCACAATGATAGTTTCCTGATCAAATATTTTTGAGGAATGTTGAATTAACAAAGTTAAATGGATTTTATCACAGCAGCTTCTTCAGGGTCTCAAATGAACTGGAAATTTCAATAAAATCAATAAAGGATGCATGTTTTCGCAAAATTATGAGGCCATGAAGTCCTTTTTTTGTTAGGGAAGCCCATGGAATTAGCAGTCTAAAGAATATACTGTAGCTTCACAATGGTCAATAATTTTTTTTTTATCAAGAATCTTTCCTTAACCTCCCTGATACAACTTAAACCAACCACTTTCATCCCAAACTTTGTGAAAATTGAGAATATTAACTACCAAACAAAAAGTTTATAGCCAGCAAAATTATCCTTTAAGAAAGAAAGTGAAATATAGATATTAACAGACAAACAAAAACCAAGTTATCACCAGCAAACTTAAAAAAGAAATACTAAAAGGTATTATTTAGAGAAAATAAATCCCAGATGGAAGAGCAAAGGTTCAGACATAACTAATAACAATAAAAAAGGTAAATACAATGGATAAATTGAGAAGAGAGTCAATGGAATTAAAGTGTACTAAGATCCTTGCATTGTCCAGGAAGTGGTAAAAGCACAAATTTAAATAGACTTTAAATCAAAGATTCATGTTATAATATCTATATTTCCAAGTAAAAGAAAAGTAAAAAAGTGTATAACTAGTAAGATAGTAAGAAAAAATAAAGTTATAAAAAATACTTCATACAAAGGGAGGCACAAAAATGTTAAAAGGAATTTAGCATAAATGTTACAAGTAGAAAATGCATAGTAAGATAATAAATTTAAACCCAATTATATCAGTGATTACAATAAATGTAAATGGGCTAAATCATTCAATTGAAAAACAAAAAAATGTTATATTACACGGAGTCCCTCTCCTCTCCCCTCTGCCCCTCCTCCGCTTGCACTCTATCTAAAATAAATAAAATCTTTAAAAAAAAAAAGAAATGAGACATTGTATTCAAAAGGAAAAAAATCATTATTCACAAACAATATAGTTGTACACATAGAAAATACAAAGAATCTACAGATGAATTACAGAGTTAGAATAAATAAGATGGCCAAATACAAAGTAAAAATACAAAAATCAATTGTTCATATACATATATATTAATTACAAGCAGTATATGAATTTTTTTAAAGACACAATTTGCAATAATACCAAAGAAAAGAAAATCAAATGCCTAGGAATCAATTTAACAGAAGATATATGAGACCTATAAACAAAAAAAAACTAAATTATATTGGGAGAAATTAAAGAAACTAAATAAATTGATTGATATACTATGTTCATAATATTGTTAGAATGTCACTTCTCTCAAAATTCATCCATGCATTCAGTAAAATCCCATTCCAAATCCTGACAGTTTATTTTGTGGAAATTGACAAGTTGATTTTAAAATCATATAGAAATAAAAATGGCCAAAATAACCAAGAAACTCTGGACATGGGAGAACTTAATCTACCAGATGGCACAAATAACTTGTTGTTAAACTATACTAATTAAGACAGGGAGAAATCGTACAGCATAGACATATAGAACAGAATATAATAGAAAAGGTAATACAAAGTAACAATAGAAAAACAGATCCATACAGATGTGGACACTTGAATGGCATCAAATAGAATACTTAGAGCAGTAGGGGAAATGACCAATCTTTCAAAAAATTATGCAAGATCAACAGACTATCCATACAAGAAAAAAATGCAATTTGATCCCTCTGTCACACTTTACAGAAGAAATTCAGTTTTGGGTGTACTGAAGATCTAAATGTAAAAAGTAAAAAATGAAACTACTAAAAGGAATAGATTAGTAGTATATTCCTGACTTTTGGGTAGAGAAATATTTCTTAAACATGTTACAAAAAGCACTAACGATAAAAGGAAATTTGCAAAATTGTACTACATTAAAATTAAGAATTTCTACTCATCAAAACACACACAAAAGTACAAAGTCAAGTTACAGGGAAAGATATCTGCAAAACATTAAACTGATGAAAGAGGCTTTTGTTCCCTGCGAGCTTTCCGTACAGCTTTGGAGGCGGAGAGTGAAAATGGCGGCCTCCCAATCTCCGTCCCGGAGGAGCTGAGAACTCAGGGCCCCGCTCCTCGGTGAGCCCCCAGAGAAAGGCCGTCATCCCGTCTCCCCGGTCTCCGGCCGCCCTCCGTGCTCACCAGCCTGTGACCGTGCATTTCTATCTCTGGCACCCGACCCCGGGTGTAGTCTCCAAACCCAGCAGATCCCTGGGGTGCACTCCGGCAGGGCTGCTCCCGGGGGAGGAAGAGGCGTGGAAAGCCTTCAGGGAAAAAAAGCCACACAGAGGACCAGCTTACACTGAGCCCAGCCCCTTGGCAAGGGGTGGTGCAACTCTGCCCAGGCAAAGACACCTGAGAAGCAGCACAACAGACCTCTCCCCTAGAAGGCCAACTGGAAAAACAGTTTTGATGTTCTAGCATATTGTCCTTGAGGCAGAGATCATTTTCCTCACTTCAGTGTGACCCACCACAGAACCAGGCTGGGACAGTGCATACTCAAACATTTGTGGATAGATCTTCGACATCTCTGTGATGATGGAGGCATTCTTCTCAGCAAAATCACTATTTGGGCACTGGTGGGTGGGAAGAAATGAAACAACAAAGTGGTTGCTTCTCCGCAATTCATTCCCAGAGCTTGTTAATTTTGACCACGCCCTCATCTAGTCATCTCTATTGTGGACAGACCAGGTGGCAGAAACTAGATCAGACACAAGGAATTTCTAGACTGGGGGATGTTGAATACTTGAAGTACCTACCCATGAATGCTGTGTGGTCTTTGTTACTTGCAATCACTGAGGATAAACACTCCATGTGCTCTAAAGGGGGATGGAGAGGCTGTGCCATTGCATTCTATCTATGACTTCAGATAGAAGGCTCGAGTACCAGTCATTTGGAAGCTCTGAAAACACTTTCCCAGCTGTCAGTTCTCCCACGGAAAGAACCAGGACTCATAGACCTGCTTGATGAATCCCAGTCATCCAGCCCATCACAGCTTTGCGAGGCTTTCTCTCAATCCGGGGCACATGGGCAGCAGGAATGTATATAACAATCCAAGGGTGGCTAGGGCACTTGTTCATGCCATGTCTGTTTCTTGCCCCTGTCTCCCAGATCATGCTATGCACTGGGAACATCATGAAGAACCCAAACAGTGTGGCATTTGCCTTCACTTGCTGCAGAATGACGATGTGCCATGATCAGAATGTCTTCCAAGAGCTATTGGCCAGGAAGCAGTCACTGCTTGGGAACACAGGAGCTAGCCTGTTACTCCCAATGGCCAGATGGGTGACGGCAACCCTTGGCTTGTCCATCAGCAAACCAGGTGAGGGCCACTGAGGAAGACCTTCCAGGAGTACAACAAAGCAGCAGCTCTGATATGAATGGATGCAAAAGCCTGGGAAGGAAACCTCAGAGACGAAAGTGATGCATTTTTAAAGAAATCCCAAATAGCCAGTGCTCCTCAGGGAACAAAAGATGAGATGTGCAGGAACACATGGACAGCACTGGCCCCAACTCAAACAGCGACTCAGAAGTATCAGGTCCTGAAGGAAAACAAGTCTTGGGAACACCTTAACCAATCTATTTCACTTAGGTTTTCCTTTTTAAAATATACTTAAGGGAAATATATGATAAAAATGATTTACAAATAAGTCTAAAAGAACTCTTTCAATAAATGTAAAACTTCTCTGGTGAGAAAGCAGTGTGTCATAGAAATTGGTAGCTGGTTCCCCCTCAGTGGCATATAAAATAATGGCAAAGCTCAATGAAGAAAAGTAGCTGAAATGGTAAGACTTGCATCTTGGAGTCTAAGTGTAAGGGTTAAATCTGCACTCTGCTGTTTTCTAGGTTTGTGATCTAGGGTCCTTCTTTGCCGTGGATGTCTTACTTAAAAAACAAGGATAACAATAATGCCTCCCTCCTAGGTGGCTGTGAGGATGGGATGAGATAATAATGTATGGAAGATTCTTACCACAGTGTCTGATACACACCACGTGGTGAATAAACTTGAGTGACTTTTATATCTAAAATAAAAACTGATGGAAAAAAAAATTGATGAAAGAAAGTTGAAAACCAGAAAGAAATCTGACCAGGTTCTTCACAAAGATGAAAATCTAACTGGCCTACAAACTTTTTATTTTTTTTAACGTATGACCTTATTTCTCTTAAATTTAAAAAGATCATGGCTATTACCAATTGAAGCATTTGCAAAATACCATTTAGATCCAATATTAGTATATTAAATGAAAGTATCAGAGAACCTGATATTTATGGCATCATGTTATAAAGAAGTTGAATTCAAAATAAATGGCCCATAAACCTTTGAAAATCAACCGTGATAGTTAATTTTGCACATCAACTTGACTGGCCATAGGGTTTCCCAATTAAACATTATTTCTGGGCATGACTATGAGAGTGTTGGATGAGATTAATATTTGAATTAGTGGGCTCACTAGATTGCCCTCCCTGATGTGGGTAGGCATAATCCAATCCCTTGAGGGCCTGAATAGAAAAGATGGAGGAATGAAGAATCTGCCCTTTTATCCTGCCTCTTTGCTTTAGCTAAACATCTCATCTCACCTTCTCTGGCCTTTGGACTGGGATTTACACTACAAACTCTTTTGGTTCTCAGGCCTTCTGATTCAGATTGAATTACAACATTGGCTTTCCTGGGTATCTAGCTTACAGATGGCAGATTGTGGGATTTAGCCTCTACAATTACATGAGCCAATTCCTCGTAATACATAAATACAAATAAATAATATATATATTCATATAAAATAAAAATAAATAACAAATGTATATTTAGACATATATTTAAATATAAGTATATAATATTATAAATATAAATATTAAATATTTTTATATATGTGTGTGTATATATATATAAATCTCATCATATTTGCCCTACTGATTCTATTTCTCTGGAGAACCCTGACTAATACATTAACCTTACCAGTAATCAGTAGAATGCAAATTAAAATCATAAAATTTACACATTCACAGGAATGTCTAAAATTTAAAACTATCAATCCCAAATTCAGAATTTGGAGCAATGGGTACTCCAAATCCATGTACAAAAATGCTCATATCATAACAGCAGTATATTCAATAGACCCAAACTAAAACCAATCTTAATGTCTATTAACAGTAGAATCCATGCATAATTGTTGTTTCATACAACAGAATACCCGACAGCTACTACAGTGGAAGAACTACAAGTACATGGAACAACAACATGAATAAATGTTACAACGTTGAGTGAAGGATGTTAGATACAAAATACATACTATATGACTTTAACAGGTAAAGTTTAAAAACAGGCAAGACCATTTCATGGGGTTTAGTCTCCTAAGCGGGTTTAGTCTTGTTTAAAAGAGCAAAAGGTAGGGATGCCTGGGTGGCTGTCGGTTAAGCGGCTGCCTTCGGCTCAGGTAATGATCCCAGGGTCCTGGGATCAAGCCCCACATCGGGCTCCCTGCTCAGCGGGAAGCCTGCTTCCCCCTCTCCCTCTGCCTGCTGAGCCCTCTGCTTATGCTCTCTTTGCCAAATAAATAAAATCTTAAAAAAAAAAAAAAAGAGCAAAAGGTATAGGGGGGCATAAGGAAAGCTTCTGGGGCACTGGCAACATTGTAGCTCTTAACTTGGATAGTGATTACATGAGCATGGTCACCTAATGATAATTCATTGAGCTCTAAACTCTTTGTGCTCTTTTCTATATTTTCTTATATTTCACTAAAAATTTTTTAAAAGTAGTTAAATCATTTTTAAAGGTAATAAATTATTCCTAAACTAATTCCTAAAATCTCAGTTTAATCTCTGACTGTGGCTTATGAGAAAAGAAATAGGTATAAAAGATTTTTTTTAAATACATATATATATATACTACATGAGAAATCTGTATAATTGCCATGATTTCAGTGGGTCACCAAAAGCTTTCAGTTGCTATTAGTTGTGATTATCTGATCGTGCTGCTGAGGAATAACTAAATAAGACCTAATACTAGTGAGACTACCCAGCTGTTAAGTATTTTGAGAGAAATGCAGTAATTTAAATTACCAGACAAGAATCTCAATGTAGAATTCACAGGTTTTTAATGAGATGAGGAGAGAATGGACTATCTGAAATCCTTTCCTAACATGATAGAATGTCAGATTTGGAAGCAACATGAGAGATTTACCTACTCAGTCTGACAGATAAAAAACAAAAAAACTGTACACCTGCAGAGGCTGAGTAAGTGGTCAAGATCAAGGTCATACATGTGGAGGGAAAGCTGCGAAAACAACTCCCATCTATTCAAAATGCAGAGAATTTTCTATTTCTCCAGGCTGCTTCCCCACCCCACCTGCTTACAGCTGGGAAATCATTTTTTTTCTGAAACGTAAGAGTATTGAAAGTATAGGGTTGTGCAACTTTCATCTTGACTTGCTCTTAAGAACAGGGTCTACATTTTTGTTTTAATGTAACGGCGTTTTTTCCCCATTCTCACAGCACTTCTGCCAGAATTTATACCTTTGCAAATGCAGCAAATGTTATCTTAGAAATTAACTCACTGCCTTCCTTTTAAATTCAGTTTTTGAAAACAGTATAACATAATTCCTAAGTAGGTAAGGACACATCCTTAGAAAAGTACCAGTTACCCAATAAGCACATATCTACCTTTTATATCCAAGGCCTCTGAGTTCCCAAATTGCCCTAAGGAAACAGTGGTGACAATGGATGTCCCTCTGTAGAGGAAATCTGCAATAATAATTCCATTGCAGTCCTCTATACATTTTTATTTCCATTATGTCTATCACCTGGTAACCATGGAAGCATATATTGCAGAGACACTGTAGGAAAAACAAATCTGCAACATACATTTTGAAACACAGTACAAATGATACCACTTTCTTCTCTTTTTTTTTTTTTGATGCCACCTCCAATAACCATTATACTTAGATTCTTTTTAACAGATTTTAAGTCATCGCTTTCTAGTTATATGCCTAACAAAAAGGGTTTTTCCTATAGTCAAGTACCAAATAGTAGAGCTGATACTGAGTTCATATATCATACATGTCTATAAGGTTATTAAAGATCATCCAAGGTATCTCTCTGGAAGCATCTTTGATATTAGTCATTTGTGCAAAACAAAATATTTATAATGCATAAGCATCTCTGGAAGGATTCACAAAACCCTGGTAATGATGGTTGCCTCTGAGAGGGGCATTCTGAAGGAAAAGCAGACTCATTTTTATTCTCTTTTGTACTGTTAGAGTATTATTTCCTATTTTAAAAAGAATGAAAAATAATTAAGGCCACACCTATTTGCAACTTCATTTTAAATTTAAAAAATAATAAAATACCTTTGTCTTTCCATCACCCCTTCAACCACTATCCCCTCCCCAAACACATACACATACAAAAGCCTATAAGATTTCCTAATAAATATATTTTAGTACTGAGACTAATTTTCGAAAGGGCAGAAAAGACAATCAAATACTCGCCATCCCCACCTTCTCTCCCAGAGCCTCTTTAGATAGTATCTCCTTTTAGACACTCAAAACATGAAAATTAGGACTTACATCCCTTTTCCTAGACAGTAAGGCCACTAAATACCCTCTCTGCCCAAAACTGGCTAACCTTAGGGACTCCAGGAGGCACTAAACCATCTCCCCACCAAAGGGGAGTTGCTATCATATTCTCTTAAGGACACTCAGAGTGATTCTGTGGCACCTATAATGCTAGGGAGGAAAACTGGGACACCCCTGATTTGTGGCCAGCCTTTCACTTCTCACCCGGAGGTGGTATGAGTCAGTCAATTGGAGGACCAGAACCATTGAACCACATTTCTCAGTTTATTTAAGCTAATTAGCCATAGTCCCAGTCATGGAGCACTGGATCTCAGTCTCCTTTTTCCTCCACCCAGATTAGTGGAAGACATCAACCTAGCAACTGTTACTACTTACAATACTCAAAGTAAGCTATGTCATCCAATCTACCACCAATAAAACTAATAGATTCACTCTCTACTTGCATATTGTTTCTTACTTTTCAATCGGTTTTGAATTGGGACAAAGAAGTAAATGCCATTTATTGAAATATATCAAAAACACTACCGGAAATATTATCATATTAAGTATATACATTGATTACAAAACGCATGCTAATTTCAGAAACATTAAAATGGCTGGGAGTGAGGGTCTTTGAATCAAGGAAACAAAATGTATACTTATAACCCAATAGCTCAAACTCACTCCTCCCTCAATTTTTGAATTCCTAATTCTGGCATCCTTTATATCCGAAACCTAGCCATGGCAGAAAGCATGTTTAGTAACTAATAAGTAGTAGTAGACTATATTTCATTACCTTAAATGGAAAAAATAATAATGCATCCCCAACCCATCCATAAAACCTTCACAAATCACCCCAAATTTCAGTAAATCATTTTTTTTTAAGAAGGATCCATGTCCAGTGTGGGGCTTGAACTCATAACCCTGAGATTATGAGTCACGTGCTGTACCAACTGAGCCAACCAGGCATCCCTCAGTAAGTCATTCTTAAATACCTACATAACAATGCATCAAGTACTTCTGCATAACATAAAAATGTTCAATACACCAATAACCTAATCATTAAAACCCACAAAACCCATGGGGTAGGCTTGTTTGAAAACAGTATACATAGATAATGGATTGCATCAGAAGAGAATTCCTTCTTCACTACAAGGAATAGGTTTTTTAATGTAAATAACAATAAAATAATGTATTAAAGAAATAAAAATGATATCTAAATTGAACCCCAAGTTAGTAGCCCCAGGCACCCTACAGAAGAAAACGGGAGGCTGATGAAAAGATGAACATTCAAAGACTATAGGACAGATTTAAACAATGGAGCCAAAAGACAGAATCCTATTAAGAGAACATCAAAGATGGGACCACGACCCAGCCACATCTTCTGTCTCTCTTCTTCCTTCTTTCCTTCCTAAAAGAAGATTGGGGAAAGGGATAAGCATCTGTTGAATTCACTATACACCAGCCACATTGGAGTAATTCCTCATACCATCCCTATAATAAAGGAATGATTGTCCCCAGTCTGCAGATGAAAACACTGAGAGTCAGAGAGGCTAAATTAATTGCCCATGAGCCAAGTCACAACACAACCAATATGTAGCAGAGCTGTGATTTGAGTCCTGTCTGAGTTAAAATCCCCAGCTTTTCCCATGAACTTTACCATTTCAGTAGCTCAGACCAAACACCTTCTAGTCCGTTGACCCTCTCTTTCTTTAACAAACCACCTCTGATCTGTCAGCAAATCTTGTTGGCTCTACCTCCAAATATATTCAAAATACAACCAGTTCCCAATATCCTGCTACAACCACCATGATCCACTCCATCATTCTCTCTCCTAAATGATTATCGGGAAGCCTGGTTTCTCTGTTCTTGTCCTTGCCCCCTATAGTCTGTTTTTAACACATCAGCTAAAGTGATCCTCTTATAACCTAAGTCAGGTTATTCTCTCCTCTGCTCAAAACTCTTCAAGGGTTCCCCCAAAGTCATGCCCAGAAAGACCTATAGGACCCTGCCTTTTGCATGTGTGTGCATACATGCACACACACACACACCCATTACCCTCTGACTCACTGCCACTCTCCCTCATTTGATCCATTCCACCACTCTAAACATGTGAAGTTAATGCCTACCTTAAAGTTACTGTACTAGCTATGCCCTCTGCCTGGCACACTCCTCCATCAGATATCCATATGATTCCTTCCCTCTTCAAGATTTCACTAAGTATCACTTTCTCAGTGAGGTCCACCTGAAATCATAGCACCACTTCCCCCATCAGATCCCTGATCTCCCTTACTCTGCTATATTTTCCCATGCCACTTACCCTCTAATATAGTATATAATGTGTTATACTGTTTGCTGTCTCCCCCACCATCACCACCCCAGCTGAAATGTAAACCTCATGAAGTAAGGATTTTGGAGGGTATTTTGTTCACTGATATACCAAGAGCCTAGAACAGTAGCTGGCATATTGTAGATGATCAAAAATATTTGCTGTTGTACTAAACACTGCCTCCAGGCTATCCACTACCACATCAGTGGTTATTTCTTAACCTTTTAAAATATCTTTGGGTCATATAGTTCATTGGGAATCTGATAAAACTATGGACTCTCTCCCCAGGAAAATGTACATTCTCAGGAATGTATATGTATGCACATTCAAAAAAATTCTGATATATAGTTTCAGTGGGTCTCTGGACTTCCCAAAGACCATCCATGGAGGTCATGGATGTCTCCATTTACATCATGGAGCCCTAAATCCACAAGGATATATCCTACTTAGGTGTCACTGATAGACCATGTGGGATACAATGAATGAAGTAAGAATTTCTACACTAGAAAGCAAGTCCTCAAAGCCCCAGATGTCCCTCGTTCTGGCAAATGCTGGAGTAGGGGCTTCCAGGAAGAGGGCTTTGTGGAAAGAGAGGCTCAGAATAAGGCAGGTCGGGTGCCTCCTCTTCCCCTTCTCCTTGCTACTGTCAGACTGACCATGCCTCCATCCCTCACCAAACCCTACCCTGGATTGCATTAAAGTTAGATCAGGAAGCAGGAGCTGACCTCCCATAGGGTGGGAAAGGTCCAAAAGTAACTTCGGGGTGTATAGTGGTAGATGGAAAGGCAAGTAGAGGGAGTTGGAAGAGCAAGAAATTCCAGTGGCCTCCCACCTGGGACAATCATTCTCAGTTATTTCATTCATTTATATGTGAGTATGACTACTTCAGAGACTCCCTGAACAAAAAAGAAAAAAAAAATGTTTAAGGGCTTTGCATTTCTTTTTAGAAAAAAAAAAACTACAAATATATAATCAAAATCAATCAAAATTATAAAGCACTAAGAAATGGAAAATGTTTGTTGTAACACAAAAGAGGTTTTAGAGAAAATGAAAGAAAATGAATGGTCTCAATTTTCTTTGCAATGATATTTACAAATAGTAGGCCATTAATTGAAAAATTATCATACTGAACAGACTGATTCTACCTGGAATATTTGACCTTTGGTGTTCCACTTATTCTCCTGCAACAGAAAGCAAGCTCAGGTAAATAGTAGTAGGAGCAGAGATGAGAAGGAGTGGAGGTGTCATTCTAGGAATTAGGAAGCAAGCACAAAATTCAGTGTAACCAGGCTCCCTTTCGAGCTTTTACCATAGCTGTGAGAGCAGAGTAATGAAACTGAATAACTGTTTTAAATGACTGTGTAAAGGGCCAGTGTAAAGAGAAGAGGCCTGGAAAAGTCCACTAATGTGGAGAAACCAGCATGTGTCAAGTGAGAAGGGAGTGCAGCTACAGCAAACACACAAAGCAGGGAGAAACACCCACTGAAAAATGTTGATTTCATTTGCTGGAATTCCAAAAACACTGCATGTGTTGCAGTCAAGGTTGCCAGGTGAACAGTGTGGATTCCTGTCAGGACCAGACATATAAAATCTATGCTGGAAAAAATCCCCACAGACTGAAGAGAAAAAACACTACATACTTTCTGCACTGATTCAATAATGATGTGACAGACATACAGAGCCCTCTATCCCCTATGGATGGCCCTGAACTCTACCTACCTTGAAATGCATACCTGGAATAGCATTTGTTAGGCACAAAAACATCTGTTCTTGAGGATCACCCCATGTTTACCTTTATGTTCATGTCTTTATGTCCACAGTCTCACTGGGCCTCAAACAGCCTGTGACTTGGTGGCACAGTTGCAGGATAAGGTGCTGAGCTCACAGCATGATTTTCCCAGATCACACAACTTGAACTTTGGGTCATATAGCTCATTGGGTCAGGACTGCTGCCTCCAAAGTAGATAGGCAGAGAACTTAATTAATGCCATATGCTTCAGAGCTCCAAACTTGGAGCCCTAGTGAAATCTGGGCAGGGACAGGATGCCTCAGGGGTTCCAAGATATTGTCTAGAGAAGCTGCAACTCAGTGCACCCACCTAAGCACTACTTGCTTCATGTTCTAAGACCCTCGGGAAATACTCCAGATCTCCAAGGCTAAGGAAGCAGCTAGAAGTTCAGAGTGTCTTTAAGAGCAGGTTCCAAATGTCCTGAAAAGTTCAGGAGAATCCAGTCAGAGCTATCCTGACCCCTTACTGCTCCCTACATCCTCATGGACTCAGAATCCTACCCTCTTAAGGGTTAAACATGATCACTTCCTGTGTTTGCTTTTCCTTCTACAACATCTCTGCCCATCCTTAATTTTCAGTCTCTGCTTAAAGCTCCCTCCACATAGCTCTCCTGTTATGCTAAACTGAAATCTGACCACCTAAATCTTCTGTCTGCTACTGTACAAAATAAATCTAAGAGTCTTCATACAAGAGTGTCTAAGATACACAGAGCTACCAGACCCATCACTAGTTGATGGAGAATAAGACAAATGCCCTTAAATAAATCTCAGACTAAGCAAAATATCATTAGCAAAGTACTATTAGATTCACAGCTTGCAGTATCAATTATAAACATAGCTACAAACATAGATAAAGCACTCTCTTCAGAGTTCTTTTCATACCCTGTGGCTCTGGTTGACTACCAGTCTTAGCCTTAGATGAAGTTTGCCACAACTTTGGGCTGCATCTCCCAACAATCTTGAATCCCGAGAAGACCCAGGTCAGTTCCCACAGATTAATATCCCAAGACATAAAATGATGAACTCAGCCCTTCCTGTTATTAGTCCATAGCCCTTGTTGCATATTAGGATCACCGAAGGTGCTAGGGCCCCACTGAAGACCATTTGAAATAGAATTTGGGGTCAAGGGAAAGGTAGTATCAGTAGGTTTTTAACTCTTCACATAATTCTAATGTGCAGCTAGAGTTGACAATTGTTATATTTAAATCAGTGGTTCTCAGACATTAAGATGCATAAGAATCACCTCTGAGATGGAACCTGTAGCTCCCAAATCCCAGAGAATCTGACTCTTGAGATTGGGGTGGAAACCAAAGGCTCAGATGTTTCTGAACAAGGCAGTTCTTTGAAACATACCTTAAGAAACTGTGCCCTAGGTTTTAGATCAGTGGTTCTTAAAATATGGTCTCTAAACCATTAGCATTAGCGTCAGCATCACCTAGGAACCCATTAGAAATATAAACTCTTGGTACTCCACCCCAGACATACCAAAATGAAATAGTGAGCAATCACTGTTTTAACAGTCTTCCAGGTGATGCTAATGCACACTCAAGTGGGAGAAGCTGTGACCCAGATGACTGAGTTTGTCAAGTAGAGAGGAGAGGATCCCAATGAACTAAAGAGGTCCCATTGGCACACCCAGGGTTTCGCATCATGCCTTACAGGAAGAGTAGCCTTTGGAAGCAACCTAAACATTTTTGAGTAACTGTAAAAAGCTATTTTAAGTCAAAACCCACTAAACAAGGTAAATTTGCCACCAAAATACAAACAAAAGTTTGTTAGAGTGAGCAAGACATGCCCAAGATAAAAACTAAAGGACAACAAAACAATTACTAACCTCAAAACAAAACTCTAACAGCAAACCCTCAGGTTGATTTTCCTGAAAATTTCTTATTCTCCTGGACATAAACATCTACAGAGCTAGTTGGAAAACCTGCTTCTCCTCAGAAAACCCAATGAAGTCATGGTCGCAAAAACATTCATATAGCAGTGTGCTGGTCATGAGGCATTTTCACATTCTATGTTTGGTATTATCCACTACCTTCCAGTGTAGAAATTATCAGCCTCATTCATAGATAAAAATATTGGGTCCCTACGAAATTCTTTAAAAGCTTTATAATATAAACTTACCAAATCACTATGTTGAACATCTGAAACTAATGTATTGCGTGTCAACTGTACTTCAATTTTTTTAAAAGTTAAATATTTGACATGGTTACCAGCTAATAAGAGACAGGAACCAGAACTTGAATCCACATTTTAGATGCCAAATCCAGAGCCCCCTTCTCCACCCTGTACTAATTCCTATGACCTACTCTGGATCCTTGCCCCAGGGCAGATGACTAGGAGGGCGCCTGGGGTAGTTCTGGGTGAACTCTACATGAAAGTCCTCAACAGTAGCACAGGCTTGGGGTCAGTGGGGAGATGGAGATGGGTGGCAAGAGCAGGAGTATGCAGATTATGGCCTACTTTTGTAGAAAGTTATCCTGATATGATTAGAATAAATATTCTTATTTATATCCACCATTACACTGTCACAGATAATATAAATTTCATTCATATTTAATGCCAGAAATTTGTTATTAATTGCTGTTCTTAGTTGTAGTTTTACCTTTTCAGTTTGTCTGTAGCCTAATATTAGATTAATCTCTATTCAAGAAATATAAGCAAGTGGTGGGAGGGGAAGTCTTAGAAGCCTGCTCAGGGGCTAGAGGAGTCCAACTTCAGATTCAGTATTTGCTTCAGATAATCCTTAAGTAGATAAGTGCGTATTAAGAACACATATCCAAAAAACCTTTAATACCTCTATGAAACCCTCCATTTATAATTTAGTTCCTAAGTTTTCTGCACAGAAAATATGTCAACACCAGATGTAGAACACCATGTATATATTATGCTATCATTTGCATTAGAAATGGATAAAAATAAAAATACATATTTGTATTTACTTGTATATACATAAAGGAGCCCTGGAAAGATGCATAAGAAACTGATATTCCTGGTTTCCTGATTATGGAGCTGGGAAAAGAAGGCTGAACACATGGAACCCAGGGTAGAGAGAGACTTCATTGTATAAGTTTTTATATATTTTTATTTTGAAACATGTTTTAGTGTTTCACACATTCAAATACATTTTTAAAGAATCACTTGAGTTATTTTTAAAATTGAAAGCTATGTTATACCCTGAGATTTTGAACCAAATAAAATTCCACATGAACTTAGGAATTAAGATTTTTATTAGGCTAACTATAAGGGACATCTAAATTAGTCAAGTCCTAATTAAGAAATCCTAGGACATACCTAAACTTTATAAATTTCTTTTGATAAATCCTTTTTATAAATCCTTATCAAATCATGTTTTATACTTCCAACAAAACTAAGCTGCCTTAAATCATTAAACTTTCCTCAGGATTGATAATCATAGATTTTGAATTTCCTAGGAAGGATAATCCCAATTTTTTGCCATTTTATTCAAAGATACTCATTTCAAACAATAAGGTTATACCTTAGCAATATTTTTCATAAAAATGCATACAAAAAAACAGGAAAAAATTCTTTTTCAGGATACATGTCCTGTATTAAGTTCTAAAAAATGCACTTATTTTTATCGTAGGTTCTTTTTCCAGTCTTTAGAATCATTTCAAATTACTGCTGAATCATCTCTCATTTCTCCATTTAAAATGGAGAAACGGGTGGGTGGATGGCTCAGTCAGTTAAGAAGTTAAGCATCTGCCTTCAGCTCAGGTCATGATCCCAGGGTCCTGGGATCCAGTCCCTCATCAGGCTCCCTGCTCAGCGGGGAGTCTGCTTCTCCCTCTTCCTTTGTCCCCCCACTTGTGCTCTCTCTCCCTCTCAAATAAAGTCTTTAAAAATAAATAAATGAACAAACAAATAAATAAATAAAATGGAAAGACATAAATTAGTATCCTGGTCTCACAAGTCAAACTCCATTTCAAACAAATTGTGTACTGAGTGAACAAGAAAAAAAGTTCAACATCAGGCACCATAGTAGCACATAAACTGGAAAGGTAAACAAGGGCCAGTCGTTCGATGCCAGTAGTTGAAGTCTAATCCTTCAGCTGATATGAAGTCAAACTGAAGAATTTTAAGTAGGGAATAAAATGATCAATGATATATTTAGAAAGATCCCTTGGTTATAATAGATAATACGCAGATAATAGAATGGGGACAAGCAATCCCAGCAGTTTATCAGAGAGTTCAGATAAGAGTGTGAATTTAAGGAAGGGCCACGGGAATGACAAGGAAGGGACAGGTGTAAGACATTATCAGGAGGCAGTGCTAGCAAGAATCACTGATCAATCTGGACATGGGAAGTGCTTTAACCACCCAACTTCTGATGTGGGTAACAGAGTGGATGCCTATGAAAAGGGGGAAGGGGGAAGGAGCAGATTTGGGGATGGAAGAGGTGGAGAAATATATATTATTTTTTTATTAAGGCCACTTCTGAGATACTTGCTCTGATTGATGTAAATGTCTGGTAAGTAGTTGGATAGGAAGGTCTGGATCTCATGAGAGAACCATGGCTGAGGCTAGAGATTTACCAGACATCAACAAAAGTTAATTAAGTGAAGCTGGGGAAGGGAGGCTGATGATGAACTGGACCCTCCCTGACATGAATGACATGGGAAATAGTGTGACAATAACATTGCTTATCCAGAAATTGGTTGTGAGTACGCTTCTGGCTAGTGAAATGTTGATAATTCCAAAAATGTTTTTTGAAAGCCATTTAAATAGTACATCAGTAAACTTCTGACCCATTCAAAGGAAGAAGGATGAAAGCACTTTTATAACTGAAATACCATTTAAGAGATTTAAAAGGTCTAAAATGAGCGAGAGGCTCATTAATCCATTTCCAAAATGCAATCTGTGGAATGTTATTTCCCTGCTGGTAATATAAAAGTAAATATCAATACACATATTTAATACATTTTTACAATTTTTGTTAATTATTGCATAAATTCACACTCCAAAAGAGTTTTACTGAGATGATTCTTTTCCTGGTATCTGCATGAAAGAGAGATAGCAGACACTTCCAGCAATGAAGCCATCTTATTTCTTCCTGGCTGAGGTGTTGGGCCCCAATGCATGTATTTTCTTTTACCCTGATGGCATGGGCTTGAAATAAGCTCAATGATTTATTCTGCACCTTTAACTTAAGACTTAAGTCAGAAGTGGCCTAAATTCCTAGGTCCCATCTTGGTTTTGGCCCTGTGTATCTTACTCACTCAGCCTGAGGGCCCTAGAAAAAGGAAAATATCCTTACCTTGTGTTTCCATCCAACCTAGAAACTGAGATTAAGGAATAAAAAAGCTGGGACATATTCTCTACCTTTGAAGCTCTACCACCCTAATGAACCTATTGAGCTATGGGACTCCGTGACTAATTTTGCCTATTGGAGCCTCAAGCAAAGGGAGGCAGCCTACACCCATAGGTGTCTCCTAGAGTTTTGGACTTCTTGCCTCCTTGACATAGATACCAGGTGTACTCCTTCTGAAATGCTGCTATTAGCTTGCCATTAGGATTTTGTAAAAACTGGACTTCTGACCCATGGAGGTCTCTGACTCACCAGCCTGATATTCCCATTTCGAAGGTGGGTCAACTCAGACTTAATGACTAACACAGGGCAAAAGGCCTACCAACCTTCTCATGTCAAATGGAAATGGCATATTCAAGCCTACTGCTGGCCTAGCATGAAAAAAGTCCTAGCTATCCTTCTGGGGGAAACTATCCCCACTCTGCTTCCTGAAGGAACAATTGTAAACAATACTATTTTTTGGCTCTGTATTCAGATAAGCTTCAACTCACTGGCCAAAGTTGTTATGAGTAATAAAACTGCCCTAGACTTCCTCTTCACAGGAAGAATTCTGTGAAAATCATTAATACAATCATCAATCATTAAGGCTAAGTAGGAAGGACAATATAGAAAATTAAGAAGAAAGGGGTACCTGGGTGGCTCAGCTGGTTAAGCATCTACCTTTGGCTCAGGTCATGATCTGAGGGTCCTGGGATTGAGCCCTGTGTTGAGCTCCCTGCTCACAGGGAGCCTGCTTCTCCCTCTCCTCCCTGCTCATGCTCTCTCTCGCTATCTCTCTCTCTTTCAAATAAATAAAATCTTTAAAAAAAATTAAAAAGAAAGTCACCTAGCTTTATAAGATAAACCTTGATAGTTTACAGGATTGGTTCTGTTTGTTTTATTTGTTCTTGAGAATAAAAGCACTGATTGCTCTTGTTTTGGACATCTTTTCAAGGACGTTTGTGTAGTGAATAGCCTTGGTAGATAGAGATAGTGTCTTCCTCCACAGCAAAGGGTGGATTTGTTTACTGCCCAGTATTACAAAGATTGTCTCCCTTTGGGGTAAAGGACAAATATGCTTGCAGCCCATTATAAAAGGTTTGGATTCCCTAACCTTAGGATTCCTCTGCTATAATATAACCCATTATGTGTGCAGGTGTCACCTGACTACTTGTCATATCGCCATGTGGGAACTGGGATTTGAGGAAATGGCAAAAGAAAATGATGATACTCTGGTTATTGCTATTTCCATAAGTAATAAACCGTCCCTTGTCTTTGACCCAGGAATCACACGTTTTCTGTCAGCATTCACAGGCAACATAAACAACAAAGCTGAGAAACCTAGCAGAAAAGAGCAATTAAGTAGAGGAGAAGGTGAGGGTGAACAGAGGTTTTTGCAGCCACAGTGAAGTGCCCTTGGTAATACTCCACCCAGTAGGGCTTCCTTCTGACCTTTACATGCAGATAAAAATCAGAAATTTAGCAATCCCTAGCAGATGGTAAGGCTCTTAAAAATAAGGAAGATTTCCAGATTATAAAGGAAAAAAAATCAAGTAAAAAAAATAAGGAGACTACCTAGGACACAGGTGTGCCCAGTTATAAGTAAATAAATAAACAAACAAACATATATTCAACAAATTATTTTTGAGTACCAACCATTGTTTTATACATGGGGATAAAGTAGTGAACAAAAGTCTCTGATCTCATGGTGTTCACATTCTAGTGGAGAGAAAGGGACAAAAACCAAGAAAGCAAACAACTTGCAAATGTATTGGAAATGACCAAGCACACAAAAGGGATCAAGAGGGAAAGGAGCAAGCAATTTTAGGCAGAATGGAATTGAAAGCCTCTGCCCTGCCACCTGAGGGAGGTAAGGACCACTAAAGGCTCTGCAATTGGGCTTTTAAAATGAAAATTAGGAAATTATTCATATTTTAAGACATGCACTTAAATGTAAGCTTAAAATTGTTAAGTCACTAACAGGTTGATGGAGACCTCAAACAGATGACAGAACTAAGCCTTAAGTCTAGAGTCAGGAAAACACTGACTGTGAAAAATGGTGGTAGAGTACTCATAAATTTAAACCCTAAGTCAATGGGAGAAGATCACTGAAATTCGTCTTTTTAGCTCTAAGATCTTGTTTAAAGAAAAATCTTTCAATATTACTCTTCCCATCTAGCAAAGTCTCTAAATAAAGATAAGATCTGTTCATTCATCAACTAGAAGGAGGTTCATTACAATGCTTACTAAAGAGCTTCCTGAGGGCAACAAACCTACCAGAACAAGGTTCCTTCCTCTCATTTCATTCAATTTTAATTAAGTCAAATCTCACCACAAAGAAACACCTGTTGTTTCTAAGAGGCCTCATAAGATGAAGGGAATAGTAAGAATGAAGGAAAGATTTTAAAAGCACACAAGCTTTTATAATAAAATCAAAACCATCTCTTTTAGAACAAAAGAATTAAAGATAGGTATTTAAATTGTCTATTAAAAGGTCACATTTTTAGCTTAGCTAAAAGGAATAAATGTGAATGAAAGGAAATAATTCATTAAAGACTTTAAAAATGCAAATATTTTTGCAAAAAAAAAGTCAAACTTAAAGTTCAGCAATTTTCAGTGGGAAAAGAATGGGAGGTATAATTTTTAATGCATATTCCAGAACCAATCACTAATATTTAGTCATGAATTTAATTTATCTGTAAATTTCATATAACATTAAATAAGAGTGTGAAATGTTTGTATTCATTAATAAAAAGTATAAGTTAAAACGTCCCAGTCCAGGTCTACCAAGCCAGAATTTCTGGTACCCTTAAAGCAGCTTTTAGGAACCACTGCTATAAGACATCAAGTTAAATACACATCACACCCAAACAATAGAAGAATATCTAAAATCAATCATTTTTAAACATTTTTAATGTTTGTATTTCACAAATATGCATTAGAAAGTGAGCATACTGGAAACTGCTCCTTTCGGAGTTAATTATAAATATCATTTCATGTTTACATTGTCAAAATACTCTTCATGCTCGTGTTATTATGTTTAACCAGACAAGAATTTCAGGCTCAGAAAGGTTAAGGGACTTTCTGAGGGCCACTCAGCTGGCAAGGGGCAAAGCAGGCTTCCAAACAAAGGTGTCTCATGCCAAGTCCAAGGTACATTCCTACTGCAACATGTGGTTCCCATGAAGAGGAGCAAGAAATGCAGGGGCATGCAGGTGAGGGGCCCTAGCAGGAAGCATCCTGTGATACCACTCTCCTTTTCCCACTGGCTGTGATTAGCTTTGAAACATGTTCCACTTCACAAATATCTATCTAACAAATCTCATTTTCTCTGGACATTATGAGTACATTCTATTTTGTATTCATGCTATCTTCTTTTTAATGTCCTCAGATTCCTGCCGAGTATTCTGAACAGAAGAGAAGTTCACCAAATATGTGTGCTCTGGACCAACTCTTTATGAGAATAAGTTGTCATGAAAACTGAGACTACATACTCCATCTACCTAAACCTCTGGTATGGCAAATCTCGAGATGTCCCATTATAAAATCTCTTTTTACATTCTTCTGGTTAATAAATAAGGGGTTCCCAGACTTAAATGTGCATCAGAGTCACCCGGGAGCTTGTTAAAAATGCACACCCACAAGGCCCCCTCAAATCTACTGAAACAGAAACTCTGGTGCCCTTGAACCAGCTTTTGGGAATGATTGCTATAATACAGCAGTGGAAATACACAAAAAATTATTTTCTTTAAACCAAGCTATTCTGTTCTTAGATTTTAACATGTTAAGATTGAGAAACTAACATAGTTTAAAGGAATCAAAACAGATCTAGGAAGATGGAGGCATCCTATCCTTGACTGAAACCAGGCAGAAAATACAAAATGTTAAAGAAGATATGTGTGCCTACCCCCAGAGTGGCAGAACTACATCTAGGGGAGAAATCAGTAGCCCTACATTCCAGAGTCACCTCTGCCCTCATGCAAGTCATACCATCACTGCCTGCCGCAGTTTCTCTTAGTTTCTATGACACTGTTTCTTTCTAACCATCTCTTCTTAGTCTCCTTTGCATTTTGTTCCGTTTGTCCTTTAAATGTCACTGTCCTTTAGAGTCATGTCCTCAGTTTCTCTTGAACTATACACATGAAACCTGGGTCATCTGATTGTAGTCCCATGTCTTGAATGACCATTATACACCAAAGTCTTCCCAATCTGCATCTTCACTACAGACCTCAGCTGCACTCTAATGTATGAGACCATTGGGCTGTGCAAGTGATCCTAGACTTAGGGAGGCAACACAAACCTTAGAGTCTTTCCTCTCATCAACTTATTTTCCACCAGTTAAGATGCAACACTTTTAACTTTTTACTATTCCTTTCTGGGATATCTTCCCTTAAAGAGTAAATAAAGCCAGAAGACCAGCAATAGAAAAATAGTTAAACAAAGTATGATACCTGTATTTAATGGAGCATTTAATGACACAGCCATATAAAATAGTAGTTTTAAAAACTATGTAGAAATATGGGAAAATAGCTCAACATCACTCATCACCAGGGAAATGCAAATTAAAACTACAATGAGATATCATCTCACACCTGTCAGAATGGCTAAAATTAAAAAAGACAAGAAACAAAAAGTGTTGGTGAGCATGTGGAGAAAATGGAACCATTGTACACTATTGGTGGGAATGCAAACTGGTACGGACACTGTGGAAAACAGCAAGGAAATTCCTCAAAAAGTTAAAAATAGAACTATTCTATTATCCAATAATTGTACTACTGGGTATTTACCCAAAAAATACAAAAACACTAATGCAAAAGGATACATGCACCCCTATGTTTATTGCAACATTATTTACAATAGTCAAATTACAGAAATGGCCCAAGTGTTCACTGACAGATGCAAAGATAAAGAATAGATGGTATATGTATACAATGGAGTATTATTCAGCCATAAAAATGAATTAAGTCTTGCCATTTGCAACAACGTGGATAGGTCTAAAGTGTTTAATGCTAAGTGAAATAAGTCAGTCAGGGTAAGACAAATACCATGTGATTTCACTCATAACTGGAATTTAAGAAACAAAGAAAAAAAGAGACAATCCAAAAAACATACTCTTAACTATAGAGAACAAACTGATGGTTACCAAAGGTGAGGTGGGTGGGGGAATGGGTGAAATAAGTGATGGGGATTAAAGGGTACACTTATGATGAGCACTGAGTAATGTATAGCATTGCTGAATCACTAGATTATACACCTGAAACTAAAATAACCTTGTATGTTAATTATACTGGAATTAAAATTTAAAAACTTAATAAAAAATGAAAAAAAAGAAATATGGGGAAATACAGTATATTATCACAAAAGACAATACTAAATTTTATCTCTATTATGATTACAGTTACATAAAAAGGTCAAATGCATTTGGACTAGGATTGGAAGGGAATACAAAAATGACTGTTTTCTTCTTTGGAATTCTGGGTGTTTTCTCCCATTATGAGATTTCCATTAATTTTATGATTATTATATCATCCATGCAAATATACAGTTGACACATGATCATTTTAATTTGTATGGTTATTCTACTCTTCATAACATGTTTGTAGGCCTAAATAATAATATAACAGTTGACTTATCAGAAAAGATGGTGGAGGAGTAGGGGACCCTACTCCACTGGTCCCTGGAATTGAGCTGGATACTATCAGACCACTCTGAACACCTACGACATCAGCCTGAGATATAAGAAGATTGATCTGGATCTCTACAAACAGAATATCACAGGTGGTTGGTTTCAAGGTATGAAGCTGGGAGCTGTGATTCCAACGGTACATATCCGAAGATAAACAGAAGGGGGAGGGAGCTGCCATAAGCACTGCTGCCAGGAAGGTGAAATAACACAGGAATGCAAAAACCTGCCGCATGATGGGGGACCGGCACAGACTTGCAGACTGGTAGCCACAGGGAAAGGACTTTAGGGCAGCCCCTCAGACTGAAACCTGGAGCAGTGGGCCGCACGTGTGAACTGGGGGTGGCTGGCGGTTTTAGAAGCACAAAGGGCAGAGATGTGCCCCAACCTGGAGGCAAGGACTAGAAGCACTGCAGTTTATAGCAGCACAGACAGAAATGGAGATAGTGTGGCCTGGAGAGCTCACTGAAGAACAGATGGCGATCTCTCTGCTCTGAGGCAGAGGGTTGGAAACGGTCTCTTCTGCTCTGACTCTCAGAAGAGACATGGAAAGCCATCAAGGAAAGCCGTCAGAGAACAAAAGCTCCCCAAAACCGGTTTTCACTGAGCCCATACCCCCCAGAGGGGCCAGGGCAACTCTGCCCAAACAAGGTTGCCTGAGTAACAGCATGGCAGGCCCCTCCCCCAGAAGATAGGCTGGGAGAACAAGAGGCGACAACCCTAAGGTCCCTATAAAACAGATGCATCTTGCTGGGGTTGTGGTTAATAATTTGGACTCTGTACATTCCCTCAACCACCCCTCAACAGAATGACTAGGAGGAGGAACCCACAACATAGGAAAGACTCTGAGAGTGTGACTTCTGCCGTAGATTTACAAATGGATACAGATATAACCAAGATATAACCAAATGGAATTCAGGGTAGCAGTTGTGAAGACAATAGCTAGAATGAAGAAATCGATTAATGGTAACATAGAGTTTCTAAGGGCAGAAATGAAAGCTGAACTTGCAGAACTTAAAAATGCTATCAATGAGATCCAATCTAATCTAGATAATCTAACAGCTAGGGTAAGCAAGGCAGAAGAATGAATTAGTGATATAGAGGACCAATTGATAGAAAAGGAGGAAAAAGAGGATGCCAGGGAAAAACAACTCAAAATCCATGAAAATAGAATCAGAGAAATAAGCGACACCATGAAATGTTCCAATGTCAGAATTATTGGGATCCCTGAGGGGGTGGAGAGAGAGAGGACTAGAAGATATATTTGAGCAAATCATAGCAGAGAACTTCCCTAATCTGGGGAATGAAACAAATATTCGTGTCCTGGAGGCAGAGAGGACCCCTCCCAAGATCAAGGAAAACAGGCCAACACCCCAGCATGTAATAGTAAAACTCACAAATCTTAAACCAAGGAAACCATCTTAAGGGCAGTTAGCGGGAAGAGATTCCTTACATACAGAGGGAGGAACATCAGAATAATGTCAGACCTATCCACAGAGACCTGTCAAGCCAGAAAGGGCTGGCAAGACATATTCAGCATACTAAACGAGAAGAACATGCAGCCAAGAATACTTTATCCAGCAAGGCTGTAATTTAGAATGGATGGAGAGATGCAGAGCTTCCAAGAACGGCAGAAACTGAAAGAATATGTGACCAATAAGACGGCCCTGCAAGAAATAATAAGGGGGGGGGGGTTCTATAAAAGGAGAAAGAACCCAAGAATGATATAGAACAGAAATATACAGAGACAATCTATAGAAACAAGGTCTTCACAGGCAACATGATGACAATTAATTCATATCTTTCAATAATCACTCTCAATGTGAACAGCCTAAATGCTCCCATAAAATGGCACAGGGTTACATATTGGATAAAAAGACAGGACCCATCCATTTGCTGTCTACAGGAGACTCATTTTGAACCTAAAGATACATCCAGACTGAAAGTGAAGGGATGGAGATCCACCTTTCATGCCAACGGGCCACAAAAGAAAGCTGGGGTAACAATTATATCAGACAAATTAGATTTTAAGCTAAAGACTGTAGTTAGAGACACAGAAGGACAGTATATCATCCTTAAAGTGTCTACCAACAAGAAGATCTAACAATTGTAAATATCTACAGCCCCAACATGGGAGCAAACATCTACATAAGCCAACTGTTAACCAAAATAAAGAGTCATACTGATAATAATACGTTAATTGTAGGAGACCTCAATACTCCACTCTCAACAATAGACAGATAACCTAAGAAGAAAATCAACCAAAAAAACAACAGCTTTGAAAGACACACTGGACCAGACGGACCTCATAGATATATACAGAACATTCCACCCTAAAACAACAGAATACTCATTCTTCTCGAGCACACACGGAACTTTCTCCAGAATAGACCACATACTGGGTCACAAACGAGGTCTCAACTGACACCAAAAGACTGAGATTATTCCCTCCATATTCTCATACCATAATGCTTTAAAACTGGAACTCAATCACAAGAAAAAAGTTGGCAGAAATTCAAACACTTGGAAGCTAAAGACCACTCTGCTCAAGAATGTTTGGGTCAACCAAGAAATCAAAGAACTTAAACAATTCATGGAAACCAATGAGAACGAAAACACATTGATCCAAAACCTATGGGATACTGCAAAGGCAGTCCTAAGGGGGAAATATATAGCCATCCAAGCTTTCTATTTCAAAAAAATAGAAAAATCCCAAATTCACCAACTAACTTTACACCTTAAAGTATACAGAAAAAGCAACAAATGATGCCTAAGCCATGCATTAAAGAGAAATAATTAAGATTAGAGCAGAGATCAATGAACTAAAAACCAGAAACACAGTAGATCAGATCAACAAAACTAGAAGCTTGTTCTTTGAAAGAATTAGTAAGATTGATAAACCACTGACCAGACTTATCCAAAAGAAAAGAGAAAGGACCCAAATTAATAAAATTATGAATAAAAGAGATTTCATGACTAACACCAAGGAAATAGAAACAATTATTAGAAATTATTATCAACAATTATATGCCAATAAATTAAGCAACCTGGAAGAAATGGATGCCTTCCTAGAAACCTATAAACTACCAACACTGAAACAGGAAGAAATTGACAACCTGAATAGACCAATAACCAGTAACAAGTTGAAGCACTGATTAAAAACCTCCCAAAAAACAAGAGTCGAGGGCCTGATGAATTCCCTGGGCAATTCTACCAAACATTCAAAGAGGAAATAATACCTGTTCTCCTGAAGCTGTTTCAAAAAACAGAAACAGAAGGAAAGCTTCCAGACTCATTCTATGAGGCCAGCATTACCTTAATCCCCAAACCAGGCAAAGACCCCATCAAAAAGGAGAATTTCAGACCGATATCCCTGATGACTATGGATGCCAAAATTCTCAACAAAATCCTAGCTAATAGGATCCAACAATACATTAAAAGGATCATCCACCACGACCAAGTGGGATTTATCCCCGGGATGGAAGGGTGGTTCAACATTCCCAAATCAATCAATGTGATAGAACACATTAATAAGAGGAGAGAGAACCATATGGTCCTCTCAATTGATGCAGAAAAAGCAATTGACAAAATACAGCATCCTGGGCGCCTGGGTGGCTCAGTTGGTTAAGCAACTGCCTTCGGCTCAGGTCATGATCCTGGAGCCCCGGGATCGAGTCCCACATTGGGCTCCCTGCTCAGCAGGGGGTCTGCTTCTCCCTCTGCCCTCTTCCCTCTCATGCTCTCTGTCTCTCATTCTCTCTCTCTCAAATAAATAAATAAAATCTTTTAAAAAAAAATACAGCATCCTTTCCTAATTAAAACTTCTCAGAGTATAGGGATAGAGGGAACAATTTTTGTCTTAAATTCTATTTTGTTTGATGTTAATATTGTTACTACAGATCTTTTCATTCCTTTTGCATGGTATATCTTTTTCCATTCTCTTTCAACCTGTTTGTGTTTTGAATCTGAAGTGTGTCTGTTGTATAAAGCATATAACTGGAACATGTTTCTTTGTTCATTTTGGCAATTTATGCCCTTTAATTAGAGAGTTTAATCTGTTTACATTTAATATAATTACTAATAAGGTAGGAATTACACGTGCTATTTTGCTGTTTTTAATATATCTTATGTCTTTTTTTTTTTGATTCTTCAATCCTCCATTACTCCTTTCTTTTGTGTTAATACTTTCTAATACAGAAAATATCCTAATATCTAATACAGTTGTCAGTTGTTTTACTACGTATCTTTTATATATATATATATATATTTTTTATTCTTATGTTAATTCCCATACATTACATCATTAGTTTTAGATGTAGTGTTCCATGATTCATTGTTTGTGCATAACACCCAGTGCTCCATGCAGAATGTGCCCTCCTCAATACCATTACCAGGCTAACCCATCCTCCCACCCCCTCCCCTCTAGAACCCTCAGTTTGTTTTTCAGAGTCCATCATCTCTCATGGTTCGTCTACCCCTCCAATTTCCTCCGCTTCATTCTTCCCCTCCTGCTACCTTCTTCTTCTTCTTTTTTTCTTTTTTCTTTTTCTTAACATATATTGCATTATTTGTTTCAGAGGTACAGATCTGAGATTCAACAGTCTTGCACAATTCACAGCACTTACCAGAGCACATACCCTCCCCAGTGTCTATCACCAAGTCCCCCCATCCCTCCCACCCCACCACCCACTCCAGCAACCCTCAGTTTGTTTCCTGCGATTAAGAATTCCTCATATCAGTGAGGTCATATGATACATGTCTTTCTCTGTTTGACTTATTTCGCTCAACATAATACCCTCCAGTTCCACCCACGTCGTTGCAAATGGCAAGATCTCATTCCTTTTGATGGCTGCATAATATTCCATTGTATATATATACCACTTCTTCTTTATCCATTCATCTGTCGATGGACATCTTGGCTCCACAGTTTAGCTATTGTGGACATAGCTGCTATAAACATTGGGGTGCACATACCCTTTCAGATCCTTACTTTTGTATCTTTGGGGTAAACACCCAATAGTGCAATTGCTGGCTTGTATGGTAGCTCTATTTTCAACTTTTTGAGGAACTTCCATACTGTTTTCCAGAGTGGCTGCACCAGCTTGCATTCCCACCAATAGTGTAGGAGGGTTCCCCTTTCTCCGCATCCCCACCAACATCTGTCATTTCCTGACTTGTTAATTTTAGCCATTCTGACTGGTGTGAGGTGGTATCTCATTGAGGTTTTGATTTGGATTTCCCTGATGCCGAGCGATATTGAGCACTTTTTCATGTGTCTGTTGGCCATTTGGATATCTTCTTTGGAAAAATGTCTGTTCATGTCTTCTGCCCATTTCTTGATTGGATTCTTTGTTCTTTGGGTGTTGAATTAGATGAGTTCTTTATAGATTTTGGATATGAGCCCTTTATCTGATATGTCATTTGCAAATATCTTCTCTCATTCTGTCAGTTGTCTTTTGGTTTTGTTGACTGTTTCCTTTGCTTTGCAAAAGCTTTTTATCTTGATGAAGTCCCAATAGTTCATTTTTGCCCTTGCTTCCCTTGCCTTTGGCGATGTTTCTAGGAAGAAGTTGCTTCAGCTGAGGTCAAAGAGGTTGCTGCCTGTGTTCTCCTTTAGGATTTTGATGGACTCCTGTCTCACGTTGAGGTCTTTCAACCATTTTGAGTCTATTTTTGTGTGTGGTGTAAGAAAATGGTCCAGTTTCATTCTTCTGCATGTGGCTATCCAATTTTTCCAACACCATTTGTTGAAGAGACTGTCTTTTTTCCATTGGGCATTCTTTCCTGCTTTGTCAAAGATTAGTTGACCATAGAGTTGAGGGTCCATTTCTGGGCTCTCTATTCTGTTCCATTGATCTCTGTGTCTGTTTTTGTGCCAGTACCATACTTTCTTGATGATGACAGCTTTGTAATAGAGCTGGAAGTCCGGAATTGTGATGCCACCAGCTTTGCTTTTCTTTTTCAACATTCCTCTGGCTATGCGGGGTCTTTTCTGGTTCCATACAAATTTTAGGATTATTTGTTCCATTTCTTTGAAAAAAATGGATGGTATTTTAATGGGGATTGCATTGAATGTGTAGATTGCTCTAGATAGCATTGACATTTTCACCATATTTGTTCTTCCAATCCATGAGCATGGAACGTTTTTCCATTTCTTTGTGTCTTCCTCAATTTCTTTCATGAGTATTTTATAGTTTTCTGAGTACAGATCCTTTGTCTCTTTGGTTAGATTTATTCCTAGGTATCTTATGGTTTTGGGTGCAATTGTAAATGGGATCGACTCCTTAATTTCTCTTTCTTCTGTCTTGTTGTTGGTGTATAGGAATGCCACTGGTTTCTGTGCCTTGATTTTATATCCTACCACTTTACTGAATTCCTGTATGAGTTCTAGCAGTTTTGGGGTGGAGTCTTTTGGGTTTTCCACATAAAGTATCATATCATCTGCAAAGAGTGACAGTTTGACTTCTTCTTCGCCGATTTGGATGCCTTTTATTTCTTTTTGTTGTCTGATTGCTGTGGCTAGGACTTCCAATACTATGTTGAATAGCAGTGGTGATAGTGGACATCCCTGCTGCGTTCCTGACCTTAGGGGGAAAGCTCTCAGTTTTTCCCCATTGAGAATAATATTCACTGTAGGTTTTTCATAGATGGCTTTTATGATATTGAGGTATGTACCCTCTATGCCTATACTCTGAAGAGTTTTGATCAAGAAAGGATGCTGTACTTTGTCAAAAGCTTTTTCTGCATCTATTGAGAGGATCATATGATTCTTGTTCTTTCTTTTGTTAATGTATTGTGTCACGTTGATTGATTTGCGGATGTTGAACCAACCTTGCAGCCCAGGGATAAATCCCACTTGGTCGTGGTGAATAATCCTTTTAATGTACTGTTGGATCCTATTGGCTAGTATTTTGGTGAGAATTTTTGCATCCATGTTCATCAGGGATATTGGTCTGTAATTCTCCTTTTTGATGGGGTCTTTGTCTGGTTTTGGGATCAAGGTAATGCTGGCTTCATAAAATGAGTTTGGAAGTTTTCCTTCCATTTCTATTTTTGGAACAGTTTCAGAAGAATAGGTATTAATTCTTCTTTAAATATTTGGTAGAATTCCCCTGGGAAGCCATCTGGCCCTGGGATTTTGTTTTTTGGGAGATTTTTGATGACTGCTTCAATTTCCTTAGTGGTTATAGGTCTGTTCAGGTTTTCTATTTCTTCCTGGTTCAGTTTTGGCAGCTGATACATCTCTAGGAATGCATCCATTTCTTCCAGGTTATCTAATTTGCTGGCATAGAGTTGCTCATAATATGTTCTTATACTTGTTTGTATTTCTTCGGTGTTGGTTGTGATCTCTCCTCTTTCATTCATGATTTTGTTGATTTGGGTCATTTCTCTTTTCTTTTTGATAAGTCTGGCCAGGGGTTTATCAATCTTGTTAATTCTTTCAAAGAACTAGCTCCTAGTTTCGTTGATCTGTTCTACTGTTCTTTTAGTTTCTATTTCATTGAATTCTGCTCTGATCTTTATTATTTCTCTTCTCCTGCTGGGTTTAGGCTTTATTTGCTGTTCTTTCTCCAGCTCCTTTAGGTGTAGGGTTAGGTTGTGTACTTGAGACCTTTCTTGTTTCTTGAGAAAGGCTTGTATTGCTATATACTTTCCTCTTAGGACTGCCTTTGCTGCATCCCAAAGATTTTGAATAGTTGTGTTTTCATTTTCATTGGTTTCCATGAATTTTTTTAATTCTTCTTTAATTTCCTGGTTGACCCATTCATTCTTCAGTAGGATGCTCTTTAGCCTCCATGTATTTGAGTTCTTTCTGACTTTCCTCTTGTGATTGAGTTCTAGTTTCAAAGCACTGTGGTCTGAAAATAGGCAGGGAATGATCCCAATCTTTTGGTACCAGTTGAGACCTGATTTATGACCTAGGATGTGATCTATTCTATTCTGGAGAATGTTCCATGGGGACTAGAGAAGAATGTGTATTCTGTTGCTTTGGGATGGAATGTTCTGAATATGTCTGTGAAGTCCATTTGGTCCAGTGTGTCATTTAAAGTCTTTATTTCCTTGTTGATCTTTTGCTTAGACGATCTGTCCATTTCAGTGAGGGGGGTGTTAAAGTCCCCCACTATTACTGTATTGTTGTCGATGTGTTTCTTTGCTTTTGTTATTAATTGCCTTATATAATTGGCTGCTCCCATGTTAGGGGCATAGATATTTACAATTGTTAGATCTTCTTGTTGGATAGACCCTTTAAGTAGGATATAATGTCCTTCCTCATCTCTTATTACAGTCTTTGGTTTAAAATCTAATTTGTCTGATATAAGGATTGCCACCCCAGCTTTCTTTTGGTGTGCATTAGCATGGTAAATGGTTTTCCACCCCCTCACTTTCAATCTGGGGGTGTCTTTGGTTCTAAAATGAGTCTCTTGCAGACAGCATATTGATGGGTCTTGTTTTTTAACCCAGTCTGATAGCCTGTGTCTTTTGATTGGGGCATTTAGCCCCTTTACATTCAGGGTAACTACTGAAAGATAGGAATTTAGTGCCATTGTATTGCCTGTAAGGTGACTGTTACCGTATATTGTCTGTGTTCCTTTCTGGTCTATGTTGCTTTTAGGGTCTCTCTTTGCTTAGAGGACCCCTTTCAAGATTTCTTGTAGGGCTGGTTTTGTGTTTGCAAATTCCTTAATTTTTGTTTGTCCTGGAAGGTTTTTATCTCTCCTTCTATTTTCAATGACAGCCTAGCTGGATATAGTATTCTTTGCTGCATATTTTTCTCATTTAGTGCTCTGAATATATCATGCCAGTCCTTTCTGGCCTGCCAGGTCTCTGTGGATAGGTCTGTTGCCAATCTAATGTTTCTACTATTGTAGGTTACATATCTCTTCTCCCGAGTTGCTTTCAGGATTTTCTCTATGAGACTCATAAGTTTTACTATTAGATGTCAGGGTGTTGACCTATTTTTATTGATTTTCAGAGGGGTTCTCTGTGCTTCCTGGATTTTGATGCCTGTTTCCTTCCCCAAATTAGGGAAGTTCTCTGCTATAATTTGTTCCATTATACCTTCTGCCCCTCTCTCTCTTTCTTCTTCTTCTGGGATCCCAATTATTCTAAAGTTGTTTTTTCTTATGGTATCACTTATCTCTCGAATTCTGCCCTCGTGATCCAGTAGTTGTTTATCTCTCTTTTTCTCAGCTTCTTTATTTTCCATCATTTGGTCTTCTATATTACTGACTCTCTTCTGCTTCATTTATCCTAGCAGTTAGTGCCCCCATATTTGATTGCACCTCATTAATAGCCTTTTTGATTTCTACTTGGTTAGATTTTAGTTCTTTTACTTCTGCAGAAAGAGTTTCTCTAATAACTTCCATATTTTTTTCAAGCCCAGTTAGTATCTTTAAAGTGATGATTCTGAACTCTAGATCTGACATCGTACTAATGTCCGTATTGAGTAGGTCCCTGGCAGTCGGTACTACCTCTTGTTCTTTTTGTTGAGGTGATTTTTTCCGTCTTGTCATATTGTGCAGAGGAGAATAGATGAATGAGAGAACAAAATGCTAGCAGAGTAACAACATCCCCAGAAAATATACTCTAAACAAATCAGAAAAGACCTGAAGCAGTGGAAAAAGAGAGAGAAAAAAGAAAAAGAAAAAGAAAAAGATAAAAAAAACAAACAAAACAAAACAACAACAACAACAAAAAACCAGAATGTGATCAAATATGATCAGGCTGGTATATAGATCAGTGCCACACACTAGATTTGGGGTGTATTTTGGTCTGTTAGAAGAAAGTGCCTCCCAAAATTTTAAAGAAAGAAAAACTTATATATGTACAAAAATAAGGGTTGATATGATGAAGGGATGGAATATGACTGTAAAGATGGAAATTATAAAAAATTTTATAAAAGGAATTGATAAGAAGTTGTTTGAAAAAAGAAAGAATTTAAAAAAAGAAAAAAGAAAAAAAGGGAGAGAATGTGATCAGGCAGGGGAGTAGAAAAAACCATATACTAGAGATTTAGGGTATATTTTAATCTGTTAGAAGAAACTATCTCAAAATTTTAAAGAGAGAACAACTTATATATATACGCCAAAAATATGGGTAACTACTATGAAGGGATAGAATATGACTCTAAAAATGAAAAATAAAAATGTTTTTTAAAAAAGGGATTGATAAGATGTTGGTTGAAAAAGGGAAAAAGAAAAATTAAAAAAAAAAAAAAAAAAGAAAAAAGACAGTTAAAAAAAAAATTAACTTTGAAATACTAAAGAATCATGGTAAAAAAGCCAGGAATTCTATGTGCGGTATTCCCCTAGCGCTGGAGTTCTGCCATTCTCATTGATTGGTAAACTTGGTCTTGGCTGGCTGTTCTCTCTGATCTTCTGGGGGAGGGGCCTGTTGCCGTGGTTTCCAAATGTCTTTGCCAGAGGCGGAATTGCCCCACCCTTGCCCGGTCCGGGCTAAGTAATCTGCTCGGGTTGCTCTCCAGAGATTTTGTTCCCTGTGAGCTTTCCCTACAGCTTTGGAGGTGGAGAGTGAAAATGGCGGCCTCCCAATCTCTGCCCCAGAGGAGCCAAGAACTCGGGGCCCCACTCCTTACTGAGCCCCCAGAGAAAAGCCGTCAGTCACTCCCGTCTCCCCGGTCTCCGGCCACACTCTGTGCTCACCTGGCCTATGACTGCGTGTTTCTATCTCTGGCACCCGACCCCGGGTGGAGTCTCCAAACCCAGCAGATCCCTGTGGCGCACTCCCACGCGGCTCCTCCCGGGGGAGGAAGGTGAGTCTCCCCAGATCTGCTGCTTGTTGGGTCCCTGCTGGAGGAGCAGGGGCCCAACTGTGCCGCGGATCACAGTTTATGACAACCCCGAGCTGAGAGCCCGCGCCTGGGCTCTGCCTCTGCAGCCGGCTTCCCTGCTCCGTTACCTGGGAGCTCTGCCACACTTAGGCACCCCTGGTCTTTCTGTGACCCTGAGGGTCCTGAGACCACACTGTCCCGGGGGGTTCCACCCCCCGCTTAGCCACCACAGTGACGTCCCTCAGCGGAGCAGACTTTTAAAAGTTCCGATTTTGTGCTCCTTGGTTCTATCACTTGCCAGAAGCGGCCGACGGAGGCCCCTCCCCCGGCATCTATCCTCCCGAATATCGCCTCGGATTCACTTCTCCGCACGTCCTATTTTCCAGAAAGTGGTCGCTTTTCTGATGAGAGAGTTGTTGCTATTCTTTTCTTCGATCTCCTGTTGAGTTTGTAGGTGTTCAGAATGGTTTGATCCCTAACCAGCTGAATTCCTGAGAGGAGACAAAATCCAGGTCTCCTACTCCTCCACCATCTTGCTCCGCTCTCCTCTTTACTACGTATCTTAAAGGTATTTTCTTCAGTGGTTGCTTTGGGGATTACCTTTAACATCTTAATGTTAGTTTATAAAACAGTTTTCATTAATTTAAGGAATTGAAATCATACAATGTATATTCTCTGACAACACTGGAATGAAACTAGAAATCAATAACAGAAGGAAATTAGGGAAATTAAACAACACACTCCAAAATAACCAATGGGTCAAAAGAAATCAGAAAAGAAATTAGAAAATACTCTGAGGTTAATAAAAACAAAAATACCACTTATGGGACACCTGGTGGCTCAGTCAGTTAAGTGTCTGCCTTCAGCTCAGGTCATGATCCCAGGGTCCTGGGATCGAGTCCCACATTGGGCTCCTTGCTCAGCAAAGAGCCTGCTTCTCCTCTGCCTGCCTCTGTCTCTCTCTCTCTGGTAAATAAATAAAATCTTTAAAAAATATATTAAAAAAATAAAAACAAAAATACCACTTATAAAAATGTAAATAGCTTAGTAATTGAGGGAACATTCCTTAAGTTCCTAAAATCCATCTATGAAAAACCCACAGCGAATATCACCCTCAACAGGGAAAAGATTAGAGCCTTTCCCTTAAGATAAGGAACATGTCAAGGATGCCCACTCTCGCCACTATTGTTCAACATAGTACTAGAAGTCCTGGCAACAGCGATCAGACAACAAAAAGAAATAAAAGGTATTCAAACTGGCAAAGAAGAAGTCAAACTCTCTCTCTTTGCAGATGACATGATACCTTATGTGGAAAACCCAAAAGACTCCACCCCCAAATTACTAGAACTCATACAGCAATTCAGTAATGTGGTAGGATACAAAATCAATGCACAGAAATCAGTTGCTTTCTTATACACTAACAATGCAACTGTAGAAAAAGAAATTAGAGAAACGATTCCATTTACATAGCACCAAAAACCACAGATACCTCGGAATAAACCTAACCAAAGAGGTAAAAGACCTATACTCTAGGAGCTACAGAACACGCATGAAAGAAATTGAAGAAGACACAAGAAGATGGAAAAACAGGGTGCCTGGGTGGCTCAGCTGGTTAAGCGACTGCCTTCGGCTCAGGTCATGATCCCGGAGTCCCGGGATCGAGTCCCACATCGGGCTCCCTGCTCAGCGGGGAGTCAGCTTCTCCCTCTGACCCTCCTCCCTCTCATGCTGTCTCTCATTCTCTCTCTCGCTAATAAATAAAATCTTAAAAAAAAAAATTAAAAAAAAAAAGATGGAAAAACCTTCCATGCTCATGGATCGGAAGAATAAACACTGTTAAAATGCTACCCAGAGCAATCTATACCTTCAACGCCATCCCGATCAAAGTTCCAATGACATTTTTCAAAGTGCTGGAACAAACAATCCTAAAATTTGTATGGAACCAGAAAAGACCCCGAATCGCCAAGGAAATGTTGAAAAAGAAAAACAAGGCTGGGGGCATCACGTTGCCAGATTTCAAGCTATATTACAAAGCAGTGATCACCAAGACAGCATGGTACTGGCACAAAAACAGACATATAGACCAATGGAACAGAATAGAGAGCCCAGATATGGACCCTCAACTCTATGGTCAAATAATCTTCAACAAAGCAGGAAAAAAATGTGCAATGGAAAAAAGATAGTCTCTTCAATAATGCTGGGAAAATTGGACAGCCATATACAGAAGAATGAAACTCGACCATTCTCTAACACCATACACAAAGATAAACTCAAAATGGATGAAAGACCTCAATGTGAGACAGGAACCCATCAAAATCCTAGAGGAGAACACAAGCAGTAACCTCTTCAACATCGGCCACAGCAACTTCTTTCAAGATACATCTCCAAAGGCTAGTGAAACAACAGCAAAAATGAACTTTTAGGACTTCATCAAGATAAAAAGCTTCTGTACGGCAAAGGAAACACTCAACAAAACAAAGAGGCAACCCACAGAATGGGAGAAGATATTTGCAAATAACACTGGAGAAAAAGGGCTGGTATCTGAGATCTATAAAGAACTTCTCAAACTCAACATCCAAAAAAACAAATAATCAAGTCAAAAAGTGGGCAGGAGACATGAACAGACACTTCTCCAAAGAAATAACAAATGGCTAACAGACACATGAAAAAATGTTCATCATCATCAGCCATTAGGGAAATTCAAATCAAAACCAAAGTGAGATATCACCTTACGCCAGTTAGAATGGCAAAAATTGACAAGGCAAGAAACAACAAATGTTGAAGAGGTTGTGAGAAAGGGGAACCTTCTTACACTGTTGGTGGGAATGCAAGTTGGTACAGCCGCTTTGGAAAACAGTGTGAAGGTTCCTCAAAAAATTAAAAATAGAGCTACCCTATGACCCAGCAATTGCATTCCTGGGTATTTACCCCAAAGACACAGACTAGTGAAAAGAAGTGCAATGTTCATAGCAGCAATGTCCGCAATAGCCAAACTGTGGAAAGAGCCGAGATGCCCTTCAACAGATGAATGGATAAAGAAGATGTGGTACATATAGACAATGGACTATTACTCAGCCAACAAAAAGGATGAATACCCAACTTTTACATTAACATGCATGGGACTGGAGGAGATTATGCTAAGTGAAACAAGTCAAGCAGAGAAAGTCATTTATCATATGGTTTCACTTATTTGTGGAACATAAGGAATAGCATGGAGGACATTAGGAGAAGGAAGGGAAAAATGAAGGGGGGAAATCGGAGGGGGAGATGAACCATGAGAGACTATGGACTCCAAGAAACAGACTGAGGGTTTTGGAGTGGTGGGGGTTGGGGGGAATGGTTGGCCCGGTGGTGGGTATTAAGGAGGGCACATACTGCATGGAGCACTGGGTGTTATACGAAAACAATGAATCATGGATCACTACATCAAAAACTAATGATGTATGGTGACTAACATGACACAATAAAATTAAATTTTAAAAAATAATATAACTGTTCAGTGATTTTGTAAACAATAAGATGCTATAAAGCAACCAACGCTGCTCTTCTAAAAATGTTTGCTATATCAATATACTGTGGAAATAACAACCATATCTATCTGCCCAGATGTGAGAACACTTTGCCAGAAAGAGCATCATCTTCTACAGCAGTATATGATTATGCTTAAGAGACAAATGGTATTATTACAACTACTTTGGAAATGGGGAAACAGGAACAGAAAGATTTCAGGACTTACTCAAAGGCTAACAGCCAAGTCAGAATGAATTTACAACTCATTGATACTTGACTAACAATTTAAATATATTTCAGATTTCTGTATCAACTATTCTTAGCTTTTAATACACAGTATAATTTGTCCAAGTAAAAGGAACACTGTATTATCTTGATTCATTGATTTCATATCTTATAACATGCCCCTTCTATTTGCTTAGGAGATTTTTAAAAAATTCTCAGATACTCATTTATACATGACAGATGACTTTCAAAGACACATTAAACAGAATCTTTGATTTCAGGTGCTCAATTTACATGCAAAATAACAAAATTGAAATTGAAGTGCACTTATACATATCTTCACTTATTTTCCTACTCAATAGAATAATGACCCCTTTGGTAAGCTAATTCTGATACTGTTATGACTACAGGTTACCAAGCTTTATAAAATGACCAAAAAAAAGAATAAAGTACTAATAAGAATCTGGTCAACACCCAATATGATTCTAAGACAGAATTCTTTTGCATCATTTGGTCTATTGATTTTGGATTCAAAGAAATGAAAACCAAAGAAGGGGTACTGCTAATCTACTTTAGAAACAGCACGCTGTCATTTAAAAATAACATTATTCTGACTAGCATTCAGCTCATTCTAACCTTGTCATTTCACGTATGGAAAACAGTCAATCACAAGATTCTTTCCTAAACATACAGGTAACAAGAGCTCTGAAAATTCAGAAGGTAACAGTTTCTTTGACCATTTCCTAAACTCTAAATAGTTACAGACTTAAGAATGAAAGACATCTTCTTCTCTTTTGCATTAAATTGACAGTATCAGACTCTGTCAATAAACATTTTGTAGACTCCACATCCTTCTTTTTTTCCTGTAAGGTATCTAATTGAGAAATTCTGCAGAGGGATATGTTTTTTAGTGAAGTATTTGAAAATGTTTGGAAATACCATCTACCGGTAATTTTCTGAACAGTCTATAAATTCAAGGGCCCAAATTCCAGCCCCTTCTTGATCAAAGCCACAGCAATCTTGTTTTACTCTTTACTAACATGATACTGCAGGTAAATCCCATTTTACCCTTTAGATGAGAAGCACACTCTGGTAACTTTCAGGCTGTATCTAGGCCACCAACCTGTTTTGGTTGGCTCACATAGTTTTTTAAGAATTAAGCCAACATATAAAAATCAGTTAAATTCACATAGAAGTCCAGATATCCAGTTTCTCTTGAAAGATTGGAAACTTAGGCAACCCTAGACCTGCATTTCCTATGTGGCAATAATTCAGCTGATGGGGAAAAGTGGCTGCCTCCTTTACACAACTGTGAATCTACAGTTGACCATGGTCCCTGCTAACTGACTCCCAAATCCTACTGTGTCCCTGACACCAGATCCCTAGTAAACCTAGCTTACTGGGGCGCCTAGGTGGCTCAGTCGTTAAGCGTCTGCCTTCAGCTCAGGTCATGATTCCAGGGTCCTGGGGATTGAGCCCTGCATTGGGCTCCTTGCTCGGCGGGAAGCCTGCTTCTCCCTCTCCCACTCCCCCTGCTTGTATTCCTGCTCTCCCTATCTCTCTCTGTGTCAGATAAATAAATAAAATCTTAAAAAAAAAAAAAAAACCAACCTAGCTTACTTCTTATTAATTATGCTATCTGCCAGGCTTCTGTAGGCATTTGAATTTCTGACCTCTTCTGACAAAAAGTTTTCTATTTTGTTTCATTAGCATATATTGAACATCCACTGAATAAAAGGCTCTTTGGGAGAGTAGTGAGGAATAGCAGGTTACAAGTCCCTGACCTCACGGAACCTAAACTCTAGCAGCAGGGAATGAAATACACACAGAGTGATAGTGCAAAGTACTTAACATTGAATCCCATATAATGGTCTAAAGCAGAGTTGTTCCATAGAATTATAATGTAAGCCATTTATGTAATTTTAAATTTTCTAGTAGCCACATTGAAAAGTTTTTTAAGGTGAAGTTAACTTAATAATATGTTTTATATGCACCCATATAACCAAAATCTTATCATTTCAACATAGAATCAATATAAAAAATTACTAATGAGCTATTTACACCATTTTTTGTACTAAGTTTTTGAATCCAATATGTAATTTATATTTAACAGCATATCTCAGTTTGGACTAGCTATATTTCAAATGCTCAACAGTCACATGTGGCTAGTCACTTCTATATTAGACACAACAGATCTAAAGTAACAATAAGGAGCCCAGAGATAGCAGCAACTCATTTGACTGGAGAAATCAAGGAAGGCTTCATGGTAAGTGTACCATTGGAAAATAAGTAAGATACTGATCAGTGGAGATGGGACAGGTTGGAAAACTTTTTAAAAGCGGTAAGAAAGCAGAACAAAAACAAAGTGACATATCTACTTGGGGAATTAGAAGAACTGGGACACAGGGAGACAAAAGACAAGGGGAAAGCAGTGGGTGGAAAGGGATGTTTGAACAATTTTATCAAGGATATTGACTGTTCTGCTAAGGAGGTAAGATTTTATTCTCTCAGTAATGGAGAGTCATCAAGACATTTGGAGCAGGAAAGAAGTTTCTCAAATATACATTTTGGGATGGAGCATATACAACATTGGACTAATGTACCTCAAGTCAAATTAGTCAGAGTTCATGCAAATAGGGTTAGAATACGAGGATGGAAGCTCCAGAGGCTGGTATCCATTTAATACAAAGAAAAATTTTCTAAATTGTCAGAATTGCCCAAAGAACGATATGCTGCTCTAGGAAGTTGTAAATTCAACTTTGGGGATGTAGAAGCAGATGCTAGATATCAACTCTTCAAGAATCCGGCAAAGTAGAAGAGCTTTTGTGTCCCCTGTAATACACAGATAGCACCCCTATGTTCAATTCCCTTTGAGCGAGCTATAACTTCATGCCTTTCCCTCCCATTCAACACAGCATATTGGAATGCAAGGGAGAGAGAGTGCTATCATTACTGAGATAACCTTGAGTCTGTTCTAATTTATTTTTTAAAAGAAAATAAATCACTCTCAACCCTTGTTACTTTATTATTGAGGGGGAGTTAGATGAAGAACATTTTATTCTCTTGACAACTGGTATGAGAATTCCTCTTAGTGAGAGAATTGCCTTTGTTGGAAAAATGCTTCTTCAGTAGCACCACTTGGAGTAAGTGAGTCCTGCAGGGCAGGAAAGTCAACTGAGGCCAAGGATTCAGAGGAGAGCATGAAACTTCATGGCATGAGACAGACAGAGCAATCTGTTTGTTCTTAAAAGAGAAGGAGTGAAAGAAAAGAAAGGGTAGGGAGAAAAGACCAGGGAGCTAGTGAAATTGTTGGGAGACTGAATTCCCCAGATAGTCAGTCCAGTTACAAACTCAGGAAATGCTTACTATGGGTGGATCTGGGCTAGTAAATTAGTGGAGGCACTGAATTTTGCATCCAGGTGGACAAAACAAAACAGAAAACACTTGCAGATGCAAAATGCTAAACCAGAAGAAACGTCAAAAAAATGAGCCCTTAGAAATGTAAAGAAATTATGGGGACCACTGTGGACTGGGGTTCAAGTCACATTAACTTACAATTGCAGGGGCAGGGAGACACTGTTGATCATCTTAGTAACATTACTTAGTCCAGACTGCTTGTAGGAGAGCTCACACCTGTCTCCACACATAGGGACATCAGATGACCGTGATTCAAAATAGCCACTAGGAAGGGTAGTCAGCCTTACACTGTGCATTGGCAAAGACCAGCTTGTGGACCCTCTCATCCCTGAGTTGGTATGACAGTAACCGTTTTAAGTGGCCACACCTCAAATGTTCTAGATCAGTTTTATCTAACCAGTATCCCTCCAAGTGAGGTCTGAGCAGATGGTATGGCTGAGAGACCTTTGAATTGCAGAAAATAATGCCACACTTCCTGCAGTGCCCATTTTATTTGATGGTAAATAATCAAAAACCTTGTCATTTTAAAATAAGCATGGTTAGATTATTATTAGATTACTATTATTTATTATTAGATTATTAAAGCAAGCATTTAATTTTAAGATAAGACCTAGAGACATTAAGGCATGGCATATCTTGATCATTCCCTGTTTCATCACCAGATCACAGAGGCACATATGCTTTACTGCCCACTGCTATAAGAAGACTTCAGTAGACAAGCTTGCAAAGCCCTGGTCTAAACTACACCAAAAAGTAGCTCAAGCAGAGCCCTGAAGATCAACTGTCACATCACAGCTATCTGAAAGTTGACTTTGATTTTATGCCAGTTTCTAAGCAGCCTTGGGGGGCCCATCTGGTAAGCAGCATAAATCAGCTTCATTATCATCATCTCATGGCACTTAGAGCCTCACACAAATGCAGACATCTGTCTATAAGCATCATGCAAAACTAGATAAATATAAATGCTACCTGCTGTTTGTGGAGTTCACCAGCTCCGTATTACAACCTAGCTGTGGACTCACATTTAGTAAAACACACAAACACAGGCCACCGAACCTTGGGGACATCAAAATGACTAAGGCATAATCACAAGTAGACTGCAGTTGTGCTGTTGATTGTGTGACTGCCCTATTGACTGGAATGATGACTGAGAAGAAAATCAGTCTAGCACAGTGGCCAAAAGCAAGAGCCCTACAACCAGACTCTACAGGGGTGGATCCTGGCTCTTCCACTTTTCAGCAATGTGACCTGGGCAAGTTATTTAAGAACTGTTTATCAATTTCCTACCATGTGAAATGGAGAAACTATTCATTCCTGATTTATGGTGTTCTGAGAAGAGTTAAATGAGATAATAGCTGTAAAGCACTTATCCAACTGCCTGGCACAGAGTAAATGTTCAATAAATCTCTCTCTCTCTCTCTCTCTCTCTCTCTCTCTCCCTCTCCCTCCCTTCTCTCTACACCCCTCCCCTCCTCTTCTCACCCTCCAAGTGAAATGGTTGGACACTACACATTTGTGTGTCCTAGGAACTGTGCTATGGCTAAAGGCACACAAATCAAAATGCTCTCAGACTAATTAGGTTGCCCTATAATACAAGGCAAGCTGTGACAAGCACTATAATAAAGGTAATAAAGTACTCAGATATATCAACCTGAGGGCAGGGACGGGTCTCATTCATCCCTGTATCCTCAGCATCTCACCCTGTGTCTAGCACAAAAGCAATGCTCAATAAATAATTGGAGAAGAAACAAATGATTAATAAGCAAAAGGTGAGCAGAACTAGGAAAGGCTTTGGAGAAAGGCTTGGTAATATAGGTGAGATTTCAGGAGGGTCTGAAAAAAGAAATAAGATTTTTAAGTTAAAGAGAAAAAAAGGAATCAGGGAAATGGAGACAAAGCAGGGAAGGGACAGGTAGGCTTGTTACACATACTATGGCCCTGATATCAAAAAGGGCTAGTATCCAAAATCTATAAAGAACTTCTCAAACTCAACACCCAAAGAACAAATGATCCAATCAAGAAGTAGGCAGAAGACATGAACAGACATTTCTGCAAAGAAGACATCCAAATGGCCAACAGACACATGAAAAAGTGCTCAACATCGCTTGGCATCAGGGAAATCAAATCAAAACCTTAATGAGATACCACCTCACACCAGTCAGAATAGCTAAAATTAACAAGTCAGGAAACGACAGATGTTGGCGGGGATGCAGAGAAAGGGGAACCCTCCTACACTATTGGTGAGAATGCAAGCTGGTGCAGCCACTCTGGAAAACAGTATGGAGGTTCCTCAAAAAGTTGAAAATAGAGCTACCATACAACCCAGCAATTGCACTACTGGGTGTTTACCCCAAAGATACAAATGTAGGGATCTGAAGGGGTACATGCACCCCGATGTTTACAGCAGCAATGTCCACAATAGCCAAACTATGGAAAGAGCCAAGATGTCCATTGACAGATGAATGGATAAAGAAGATGTGGTATATATATACAATGGAATATTATGCAGCCATCAAAAGGAATGAAATCTTGCCATTTGCAATGATGCGGATGGAACTGGAGGGTATTATGCTGAGCGAAATAAGTCAATCAGAGAAAGACATGTATCATATGATCTCACTGATATGAGGAATTCTTAATCTCAGGAAACAAACTGAGGGTTGCTGGAGTGGGTGGTGGGGTGGGAGGGATGGGGTGGCTGGGTGATAGACATTGGGGAGGGTTTGTGCTATGGTGAGCACTGTGAATTGTGTAAGACTGATGAATCACAGACCTATACCTCTGAAACAAATAATACATTATATGATAAAAAAGAGGAAGAAGAATATAGCAGGAAGGGAAAAATGAAAGAGGGAAATCGGAGGGGGAGATGAACAATGAGAGACTATGGACTCTGAGAAACAAACTGAGGGTTCGAGAGGGGAGGGGGGTGGGGGGATGGGTTAGCCTGGTGATGGGTATTAAAGAGGGCACGTACTGAATGGAACACTGGGTGTTATACATAAACGATGTAATGTATGGTAATTAACATAACATAATAAAATTTTAAAAAATAAAACTTCAAAAAAAAAAAGGGAATTTCAAAATATGAAAAAGAATTATTGTCGACCTTGTTGTGGACCAAGAGTGAAAGTGAAAACCCCTTGTCAAGCTCCGGGTCCAGGAGAAACACCACAGGCAAGAGATAGAGCCTCAGACTTGCCCAAGGTCTGAACTTACTCAAGAGTAAAAAACGTGCTAATCAGAGGAACTCTCTCATTCTAGGCTGAAGCCCACCTGAACTACCTAGAATGCTCTCAAGGTTCCACACTTTCTCTTGGCTCAGGACCTTGCAATGAACTGCTTTTTCCTTTTCCAGATTCCTCCAATCATACACCTCCCTCTCCCCTCCCCCACCCCACCTGCTTAACTCCTTGTCATAATGGACTCAGTTTACATACAATCTGGAAAGCTTTCCTTACCCCTCCCCGCCAAAATCTGGGGAAAAGACCCATCCAGTCATATTTCTATAGCAATCAACACTCATTCCCACACTGCAATTGCAATTGCCTATTTATTTAGGTAGCTTCCCCCATCACACTGTGAGCTCCTCAAGGCAGGCATTATATATTATTTATTGTTACAGGCTTGATAAATTAACATCTGGGAAAAAAAGTTGAAATTTCCCCAAATTACAAAGTATACAGACTGAAACAATACCATATATATTTGGACAAACTTTTTAACCCACCTCTGGCTGAGGCCATTTAAAAATTAATGAATAATGTATCACTCAAATACAGTTTCCATTTGGGCATGGGTTAAAAGCTCTAATGTGCCACATCTTCACCATTCAAATACAGAAGGCCGATGGGATCCCAATTCCAACCCCTTAAGAAAATTTATAGTTGGTGGCGCCTGGGTGGCTCAGTCGTTAAGTGTCTGCCTTCGGCTCAGGTCATGATCCCAGAGTCCTGGGATCAAGCCCCAAATTGGGCTCCCTGCTCTGCGGGAAGCCTGCTTCTCCCTCTCCCACTCCCCCTGCCTGTGTTCCCTCTCTCATTTCTCTGTCAAATAAATAAATAAAATCTTAAAAAAAAAAAAAAAGAAAAGAAAAGAAAAGAAAGTTTATAGTTTCCTTTCATTCCTAAAAAAAAAAAAGACAATGATTTTTCACCTATCAGGTTGCCAGAAAAAGAAAAGTTTAATTGAATACATTGTTAGGATGTGAGGAAACGCGCAACCTAATACACTATTGTTGGAAAGGTAAATAACTATCAAAATGCAAACTATCATTTGCACACCTCACAAATTTGTCAAGAGGATACACTCCAAGCACGCAAAATTCAGTGTACAAGGTTGCTCAGTGTTGCATTTTGGGGGACTATTTTTATTGTTCTAAAATACACATAACATAAAATTTACTACCTAAAGCATTTTTAAGTATGTAATTCCGTGGCATTAAGTACATTCACATTGTTGTATAACCACCACCATTATCTATTTCCAGAAATTTTTCACCTTCTCAAATAGAAACCCTATATCCATCAAAAAATAACTCATTTCCCCCTCCTCCCAGGCCCTGGTAGCCACTATTCTACTTTCTGTCTTGATGAATTTGCCTATCCTAGATAGCTCATTTAAGTGGAATCATACAATATTTGTCCTTTTGTGTCTGGCTTATTTCACTTAGGATAATAGTTTTAAGGTTCATTCACCTTGTAGCATGTATCAGAATTTCCTTCTTTTCTTAAGGCTAAATAATTATTCCATTGTATGTGTATAGCACATTTTGCTTATCCATTCACCTATTTACGGAGATTTGGGTTGTTTCCACCTTTGGCTATTGTGAATAATGCTCCCATGAACATCAGTATACAGGTATTTGAGGCCCTGCTTTCAATTGTTTTGGTTATATACCTAGAAGTAGAATTTCTGGATCCTATGGAAATTCTATCTTTAACTTGTTAAGGAACTTCCAAATTCTTCTACACAACAATTGCACCATTTTACACTCCTACCAGCATTGCATTTTTACAAGAACAAGAGATTGGAAGCAACTTAAACACTTATCAATAGTCAACTGATTAAATAATTTATGGTGCATCCTTACAATGGAATACTATGCAACCCATAAAAACAGAATAGGGACTACTTTTTGTATGAATAAGAAAAGAGTTGGGGCGCCTGAGTGGCTCACTCCATTAAGCATCTGCCTTCGGCTCAGGTCATGATCCTGGAGTCCCAGAACCAAGCCCCGCATCGGGCTCCCTGCTCAGCGGGGAGTCTGCTTCTCCCTCTCCCTCTGCCATTCCCCCCACTTGTGCTCTCTGACTCTATCTCTCTGCCAAATAAATAAATAAAATCTAAAAAAAAAAAAAAGGAAAGAGTTCTACCTACATTTATTAATTGAAAAAGCAAGATGCAGAACACGGGGTATATTACACTACCATTTATGTAAAAGAGAAGAAAAAATATTTATACATATAAATTTGCTTGGGAGAATATAAAATATCTCTGGAATACAAAGAATTATCACATTGTTGCTTCATGAAAGAGGAACCAAGTGATGGGAGGTCCAAAGAACACAAAGAGTTTTCATTGTATGTGCTTTTATACTTCGTGAATGTGATATATATGATTACATGATCTATTTGACTATTAAATTTTAAAAATAAATCAAATGTATTGGATTTTGTGAACAAAACACATTTGGCCCTTGTTCTCGCTGCAAGTCCACATCGCCACCCTTAAAAGAGGAAAAAGGAGCATCTCTCCTGTTGCAGTACCAATGCATCTCTCAGAAAAGTGAATCCACATTTTTACTCTGTATCTCCTCCCCTCACTTTCCCTATCTTCTAAAACAAGATTTGAGCCCCAACTTCAACCTGCTTCCTCAAGACGCTTTCTCTTTACCTCCTATAGGGAAGGAATGTCCTCAAAATTATTCTGTGAAAGCCAGGACCCCACTCCAAGCTTCTGGTAATAACTTTCCTCAAAAGAGTGAAGACACAGAGTGAATATGACAATTAAACACATGGAAAATAAGGACCTCTCTTAATTTGGTAAAATCACAGCATTAAAGTACGAGATTGAGAAAATATAAAAGTGAATCCGTCATTCTATCTTTGAAATGCTTTACTATCTATATATGTCTGTGACCCCAATGTCTTTCTACAGTCTTGATTGGAAAATGAGGATAATACCTTTTTCGTTATCTTTGAGTAATCCCAGAAAAGCATAATAGCTCATCATTATAGGGAAGATCATAACAATGGCAGAAAGAACAAAAAATCAAATGCTTCTCTTTCCATTTTTTAACACCAACTAGTTCAACAAATATGTATATTTTCAAATGGTTATTTCCCAGGGTTCTATTTAAGTTAATGCAGCAATATCCCCAATTTGTACTGCTAGTTAACTACTCTTAGTCCTTGGGGACTACAGTCCTCAATTAGTTATATGCTTTTAGTCATTTGCCTCTTTGCATCTTTCTTGAAAACCCACAGTTGATAATCACAAGATTCAAGTTGAGGTAAAATATTGTCAGTATTTTTAAGCACCATTTGGCCAAAAACATTGCGTGGGAACACACACACACACACACACACACACACACACACGCTGATGAGTCATAGGCAGATTGTAGCATGTTATTTTGAGACTTCCCTGCCCACCATAACACTGCCACACATCTGGGCCATCTTCAAAATGGTAACTCGCTGGAACAGCATTCATGCTACTCTCCAAGGCCGGGTGGCACCAATGAGAGAGTAGTATATAATTTCCAGCCCCCTACTTCCAGAGTTCACACAGGAAACATGAAAGAAAATATTTAAATAAAAGCCAATGTGGAAAACATGCGCTCTCATAATCTTAAATAGGCTTTAAACTATTTATTTGTGCAATGATTTAAATGATGTGGAAATATTACGCAGTTATTTGGAAAACTATAGGTTTGAAGATTTTAATGCTATGAAGTTTTAATAAAAAGGGCAGGTGGTGATAATCAGAAAAAGATGTAATAGAACACTTTTTTGTAGTAAAAAATGTACAATATTTTCAGTTATGCCCAATGGTGAAGAGTTTGCGGTTACTACATTCAGCTGGTGCTCAGCCAAAACTTGCTCCACATATTTTCATATTAAGAGTGTTATCTGAATCAGCAGAAATAACAAATTTACAGTTCCTCAGTATTTCTATACTATTCACCTGGAAAATTTGCATTTTAAGGACTTTTGTTTTCCCTCAAAATAATTTTAGTTATAGAATG